>NW_026371378.1:61570-63755 GCF_001194135.2 Octopus bimaculoides | reverse complement strand
TATATACATACATACATACATACATACATACATACATAATTGTATATGTGTATATATACATACATATATAACACATACACACACACATATATATATACATATATATATACATACATACATACATACATACATACATACATAATTGCATATGTGTATATATACATACATATATAACACATACACACACACATATATATATACATCTATATATACATACATACATATATGTGTGTGTATGTATGTATTTATATATATATATATATATATATATACAATTCATAAAGCATATATATGCACATCATATATATGTGTGTGTGTGTGTGTGTGTGTGTGTGTGATGTATATATACAAATACACACATGTATATATCAATGAACACATAACGTCTACGCATGTTTATATACGCACGTTTCTATATAAACAAACATCACTGTATACATTCAGTACTTTTTTCACCCTGTTGTACGTGCAAGCGCATGCGTGTGCGCACACACACACACACACACATGTTATATGATACCTATGCACTTTCATTTACATGTGTATATGTAACTTGTACACATATTATCTTTGAAAGTTTAGAATAAAATAAACATACATCGCTCATTTCTGCCTTCATTTTCTAAAGAGCTAACATACATGTGTGAGCGTGTGTATGCGTATATATATATATATATATATATATATATATATAGACGGTTTAGATATAGATTCAAGGCTTGAATATGGTACTTATGCGAAGGCACCCGAATTTCACATCCCAAAAGGATGGGTGATTAAAATCAAATAATAATAAGCAACACGGATTTCAAAAGTGATTGCAGTACGCACGTTTCATGCTACTTTAATTTATTTAAGTAATGTGAGCATTACCTTAAATGCAATATGAAGAGCAATCTTCAGCTGCACGAAAAAATGTAGAAAAAAGACATATTACAAATGTGGCAACATATTAAAACCAAGTGGGAGAGAGCAGAGGAAGAATATATAAGTCCATCTTGACATAGCAGGGTCTATCAGGCTAGTAATTGATTCTAGACAAAAGTTTTAACTGTCTCAGAATTCTATTGTTTCTTATCTAGTGGCCATAGCAAAGGGACAATTACTTCTAAAGAGAGGGAAGGTGTAAGCAGTATGCATGGACAAGGCTATAAAAGTATTAGAATCTAGAGGTTTCACTGGTCATAGTAGTATCAGGTCATTTTATGACTATCAAAATGTTGAGGAATTAATGTTGAGGAATTATATATATATATATATATATATTATATATATTATTACATAATGTAGTGAAATTCAATTCTTCTTCCCGAAGAGTTTTTCCTGGGGTAGAGACTACCATGTTTTTCAAGAGAAACTGCATCATTATATACACCCACATACAAACATACTACTTGTACCCAGGCATATATTTCGATCTTTTACTCCTTCCGCTGTTTGAACTATGGCCAAGCTGGAGGGATTCCCCTAAAATATTCGACCACTAAGGGACATGCTCAGCTGGTTAAGGTCTCAGTCAACTGACAAGCAAAATCTGTGGAATTGAGCAGAATATTTGCTGTAAAACCCATGAGAGCCAATGCTTGGCACTGCATCAGGGCCTCAACATCATCATCAACACCATTAGCATTATTAACATTAACATCATTGTTGTTCTTCTCCTCCTCCTCCTTCATCCTTCTCCCCTTTCTTTTTCTTTTTTCTTCACTTCTCCTTCCCTTTCTTCTTCTCCCTTTTCTTCTTTCTTCTTGTTCTTCTTCTTCTTTCTTCTTCCTCCTCCTGCTCCTTCTTCTCATCCCTTCTTCTCCCTACCTTTCTCATTTGTTGCTTCTGCCGTTGTTGTTCTTGTTGTGGTAGTCTTCTTCTTCTTCTTCTTCTGATCTGGCTATAAACCCCTGAAATCATTGCTGTCACATACATCAACTCCTTACAATTAATGTACCTGCACTATCTACATACACAGTCTCCCTTACAAGCACACATACACACGGGTGCTCACACTCATACACCCATTGCTTTCTTTCCGATTGTGTGTGTATATATATATATATATATATATATATTTACCCATATTCATGTAATGTGTATATATCTATATATCTGTATATATACATACCTAGTTATCTATATACATATATATACATATATATATATATATATATATATATATATATATATATATATA
>NW_026371378.1:59258-60631 GCF_001194135.2 Octopus bimaculoides | reverse complement strand
TTTGCGTCTCTTCTTTTTTACTCGTTTCATTCATTGGCCTGTGGCCATACTGGAGCATAGCCTCAAAGAGGTCTCTTTGGCTCAGCTGCTAAAGGAATGTAAACAAACCAACACTGGTTGCCATGTAGTGATGGGGTGGGGGGAAACAAAGAGAAAGCACACACACACACACACACACACACACACACACATATGGCTCAGGAGTGGCTGTGTGGTAAGAAACTTGCTTCCCAACCACATGGTTCTGGGTTCAGTGCCACTGCGTAGCACCTTGGACAAATGTCTTCTACTATAGCCTTGGGCTGACCAAAGCCTTGTGAGTGGATTTGAGAGATGGAAACTGAAAGAAGCCGGTTGTATATATATATGTACATATGTCTATGTGTGTGTGCCTTTGCATTTTCGTTTGTCCCCCCCACTGCTATCACCACCACCATATATATATTGTTCTATCTCTCTTTCTCTTACTAATTCCATCGCCATCGTCTTAGAATAGGATGCTCTTTGATAACGCAGTCGTGGTGATGAAGATTTGGGTGATTAGACATAGAGAAGAGAAAAAGAGAAAAAAAAAAAGCCGTAATCGTCACAGTTGGAAAGGCCTTTGATGAGAAGGTTCGTTCAATTACAACATTGACCCCAGGTTGAAACAAAAATAACTCCCAACACACACGCCACCCCCAACAACAACAACAACATCAAAAACATCATCACACACACACACACACACACACACACACACACACACACACACACACTGCAATTGGATTCTTTCTTCGTTCCAACACTCATCGTTTTTCAAGCACACCATTAAACTTTCAACAGAATCACACAAACAGCAGCTCTCCACACTGGCCGCCATTTTTCTCCCTCCTTCCCTCCAACACCAGAAGATAAAACCTAGTGTCCACTAAATGCCGGCCTCCTTTAAACTCTGCAGCTAAAATATTCACCGAAACCCCCTTTATTCCAACGTAAACATTCAACGAAGAACTGATTAATTTTATCGTGGTGCAGCTCCATACGTTTATTGTGTGAAAATCTGTAACAAAAGTTAACCATTTTGATCTTAATGAAGCTAAGGCAGCCATTGTTAAGCAGACGACAGATAAAAACTCTTTGCTAAGCAAAGCTATCTATATACACGCTGCTGGTGGTGGTGGTTGTGTGTGTGTGTGTGTGTTTGTGTGCGTATGAATAGCTGTAAGCGTGCACACTTGTAAATGGTTCTACATGTGTATGTGTGTGAGTATATATATGAATGTATATATATATACATATATATATATGTAGTGTGTGTGTATATGTATATATGTATATATATACACACACACACACACACATATATATACATATATATATATATATATATA
>NW_026371378.1:56700-57432 GCF_001194135.2 Octopus bimaculoides | reverse complement strand
GGTGGTGGTGGTTGGTGGATCCTTTTGTGCTTTCATTAAATCGATAAACACAGGAGACGTTTTTCTGATAGCTTTTAATTAAATCATGCATGTGTAAGAGTGTGTGTGTGTGTGTGTGTGTGCGCGCTTGTGTGTATGTGTATGTATCTGTGTTTTTGTGCGTTTATGTATGTGTGCGTGTGTGGAATTGTGAGTGCGTATCAGTGTATGTTTGCGTGCAAGTGTGTGTGTGTGTGTGTGTGTGTGTGAGAGTGTGAGTGTGTGTGTATGAAGATATGAGTTGCCACATGGATGTAAGCATGTGTGTGTGTGTATGGATGTATGTGTGGGTGTGTCTGTGTGTTTGTATGCATGTGTATGTTCATGTGTAAGTGTGTATGTATGTACAGGTGTGTGTGTGTGAATGTGTGTTTGTATGTTTGTGCATGTGTGTGTGTGTGTGTGGCTATTTGCTTTCGTTTGTGTGTGTGAGTGTATGGCTATATGGATATGAGTGCTTGTTTGTGTGTGTGTGTGTGTGTGTGTGTGTGTGGTAAGAAGCTTGCTTACCAACCACATCATGGTTCCAGGTTCAGTCCCACTGCGTGGCACCTTGGGCAAGTGTCTTCTACTATAGCCTCAGGCCAACCAAAGCCTTGTGAGTGGATTTGGTAGATGGAAATTGAAAGAAGCCTTAAATAGTAGCAAATCCAGAGCATGGATTTGGTAGATGGAAACTGAAAGAAGTCCATC
>NW_026371378.1:53258-56452 GCF_001194135.2 Octopus bimaculoides | reverse complement strand
TATATTTCAATATGGAGCAAAAAATTCAGAAGAAAATATTTGCAAAAATATTATTGAATCTGTTATTATCTAATGTAACAATTTCAAAATGATAATAATAGAATCAATAATGTAGGTGATTGCAGGCCCCCCAAAAGCATTAAATAGCTGAAGGATTATCATTGTTATTACTATATATATTGTTCCTGTTGCAGTTGTCGATGATGTAATTGCTACCACCATGGCCACCACCACTGCCATCCTCCGTGTTCAACAGCCTCGGCCGTATCACTATCTGCACCTGTATACTCTTGAGCTAATTCTAAGCAAAATGTGTGTGTGTGTGTGTGTGAGTGAGTGTTGGTGGGAAGATGGTGCAGGGGAGAAAGGAATGGTGCTTATATTTTATTATATTTCATATTTCGGCAGCGGTGGTGGTGGTGGTGGTGGAAAGATTTAGTTGTGATTTTTATTTATTTATTTATTTATTTTTTTGGACAAATTTATGGTAAGGCCCTGTTGGCAATAAACCATCACCATCATCATTTATACATTTATTGTTATTGTTTTTTGGTGCTATCCTTATTGCCATCATCATCATCATCATCATTGTTATTTTGAATATAATCATAACTATACATCTTCTTCTTCTTCTTCTTCTTATTATTATTATTATTATTATCATTATTATTATTATTATTATTATTAATACAAATGTTATTGTTGTTGCTCTTTATATTTTGTTCCATATTTCTTCATGTTCGTAATACATGCTTGACGCGATCGCACACACACGCACACACACACACACACGCACACTCACAGAGGCATGCAATCACACAAACACTCATACACACACACACACACAGAGTTACATGAATTCACACACACACACACACACACACACACAAATGCATGCAATCACACACACTCATGGACACACATATACATGCACACGGATGCATGCAATCACACACACACACACACACACACAGATGCCTGCAATCATGTAAACACACACACACACAGAGACTATGGATGGGGCAAGAAGACCTCCGTCCAACAGAAACAAAAGAAAGCATTATTGTATCTCATTATTATAATCATTGTTGGTGTTGTTGTTGGTGTTGTTATTGGTGGTGGTGGTGGTTTCTGTTTGTATTTTCCCCCTGTTGCAGCAATCGTCATAGTCGTCGTCATCGCTTTCATCGCATCCACCGTCATCGCCAGCAATACTGGTATCATCATCATCATCATCATCATCATCATCATCATCATCATCATCATCATCATCATCATAATCATCATCTCCGTTTTTGTCATCGTCATCATCATCGTCATCATCATAACCATCACCATCATCATCATCATTGTCGTTATCATTATCATTATAACCATCATAACCATCATCGTCACTATCATCCTCCTCAATGGCTGTCGTCATCATCACCACCACCATCTTCACAATCACCACCACCACCACCAAAATGGTAAAATCTGGGATCCTATTTGAACACTCTCTCTCCCTCTCTCCCTCCCTCCCTCTCTCTCTCTCTCTCTCTCTCTCTCTCTCATCAACTGCTTCGATTCTCCTCTAATTTATCCTGGGGTTATGAAATAATTAGCACCAAACCACTCGGGTGGGGGGGAAGAGAGATGATGGTGGTGGTGGTGGTGGTGGTGGTGGTGGTAGCGGTGGGCTGGTGGTCGCAGTGGTGGTGGTGTTGGTGGTGGTTGAGCTGGTAGTGATTATAGTTGCTGTGGTGGTGGTGGTGGTGGTGGTGGTGGTGGTGATGGATATTCGTGTGTGATTTTGCAGTGAATAATTATAAAACAACAGGGGAGAGAACTGAAGAGATCACAAGGCCATTGTCGACAAAAGGAGCTGCCATGTACTTCAGTTGGGTTTGCCTCCAGACTCTCAGCAATTTTCCATGAAACTTTTCTCAGTTCCGTGTGTGTATATGCAAACGTTTTGGAGGATTTTCACTCTGCTTATATATTCAAACACAAACATATAAATACTCACACACACACACACATATATACATATATATGCACACACATATGTATGTACAGATAGACACAAATTCTCAGATTTTAGCATGAAATCAGAATGTGCATGTAATTACACGTTTTTTTATGTGTGTGTGTATTGAGTACTTCAGATTTTTTAAATGCAAAACTGACAAATTTTCCTGAGGAAAAACTAAACTTATTTGAAAGAAATCTCTTCATGTTATACAAAGTGATATATATATATATATATATATATATATATATATATGTATATGTGTGTGTATACATATACACATATATATATATGTATATATTTATATATATATATTTATATATTATGTTTGTTTTGTCACATAATATATCGTATTTTATGAAGATGCATTATCAATGGTTTAGCATATATATATCATTTTATTATCTTATATTATTATAAGATTGTAAATGAAATGGGAAAATGAGACAAAGTTGGAGATTCTTTGAGTAAAATATTCTTCTATACACAATCATACACACCCATATATATATATATATTCTATTGCAAGTATAATATATTTCATGTATATGTGTGTGCGTATATATATATATATATACATATAGGGGAGAATTCACAAGAAAACAAAAGACAAAGACAGGTGGTGTAGAAAACAAACAAATGTATTAGTTTAACACTTGGGAAGTGAAAAAGTCTTTAATGTTTCGAGCTTATGCTCTTGCACAGGATGTGTATAGCGATTTAGAAATATCTTGATTTATAAAAGTTGCCAGATCTTTCGTCTACAAAGTTTGTAAGGAGTTAGAGACTGAAGATGGAAACATACCCCCAGTAACAGAGCATAAAAATCATATTGTTATTCATTGTTTACTCGCCCCCGTCTCTTGTCTTCTCCCTAATATGTTTCTGTGATTGGCCCTTGTGGCCAATAAAGAAACCATCTTCATCATTATTATTATTATTATTTAATATTCCACCCTCAACAAGTGAATGAATCAGACACTGTGTGTGTGTGTGTGTGTGTGTTTGTATATGTGTGTGTGTGTGTGTGTGTATTGGTGTGTGTGTGTTGGGGTGGGTGAGTTGGCATGTATATATGTGTACCTGGCATGTGTCTGGTGTGTGCATGTGTGTGTATGCAACAGTTTACATCCGGGGTGTGTATGCATGTGTGCATGTGCGTGCACACGAGTGCATCTGTACG
>NW_026371378.1:46869-52148 GCF_001194135.2 Octopus bimaculoides | reverse complement strand
ATATATATATATTTATATATGTGTACACACACATGTATATATGTATGAATATATGTATTTATACATATATATAGATAGTATAGAAATAACAATAATAATAATAATAATAATAATAATAACAACAACAGCAATCTCATGAATGGGGAGAAGATGAAAAAATATTGAAGATGTAAAATATTTTCAAAAAACCATAAAACGCATGTTTTGAAATGAATTGACACTAAAATACTTTCTATACCAATAACATTTAGGTGGGTATACATGTACGTATATATATATGTATGTATATGCATATATTCAAATATATGTGTATGTGCATATGTGTGTGTGTATGTGTGTGTCTATATAAACTTACACAGTAGGTAGTAATTACACATATGTGTGTGTCTGTCAGAAATATATTTACACATCCATACATATGTATGTGTGTGTGTGTGTGTGTATATATATATATATATATATATATATATATATATATATATAAGTTAGACTCACTTGTAAACGTAAGTATAAAATACATTACCATATGTACACACACACACACATATACATATATATACATATACACAGATATACATGCGTATACATATATAAAAATAAATATATCTATATATACATAACGATATATATATTATATACACACACACACACACACACACACACACACACACACACACACACACATATATATATATATGTGCATATATATGTATATATACATTTATATATGTGTTATATATGTACACATATATTATATATGCACATATATATATTTATATGTACATACATACAAATATATACGCATATATACATATAATATATATATATATATATATACATACACACACATATATAAAATGTCGCTGTGAGTATGAGCATGTGTGTGGACACATATATAAGTATGTGGATGCAGAAACAGACACACACATACACACAAACAAACACACAAACGCACACATACACAGAGAGAGAGAGAGAGAAAAGGTACGCAGAGACAGACGCAAAAGTGCAGTATGAAATATGACAATTTCTGCGGTGCCATCGAAAAACCAATTATATTATGACAGACAGTTTCCAGTTAAATATTGTGAAAAAAAGGAAAAAAGAAACTTTACCGAAATAGCGTTACGCCATCTTAGAGTTTTTTTTTTTACCAAATTTCTTTTTATGGCGTCTTTTACTGTTTTTTTCTTTTCTTTTCTTTTTATTCTTCCTTCCATTTCGTTAAGAGGTGACTCTTTCACCGTAACTGACTCACAAACCAACAAAGACTACCAACACCTCACAGACTTTCCATTCCTTCTCGATTTTGCTTCGTTATTTATTTATTTATTTATTTATCTAAAGATGGTTCCTTGGTGGAGCTTTTTTTGGGGTTTTTTTTTTGTTTTGCTTTCCATTTTTGATTGTGTATTTTGTGTTTTTTTTTGGCTCGTTTCTTTTTCCGACTCAGACTTTTTGTTCTGTGAATACGTGTATTTATGCATGTGTGTGTGTGTATATATATATATATATATATATATATATATATATATATATAGATATATATATATATAGATAGAGAGAGAGAGAGAGAGAGAGAGAGAGAGAGATGGATGGATAGATAGATAAATAGATGCACTCATATATATATATGCACACATACACTCACACATGTATATATACATACATATATACATTATATACATATCTGTATGCACACACACATACACACATCATCATCATCACCATCATTGTTTAACATCTGTCTTCCATGCTGGCATGGACAATATACATACATATATATATATATATATATATATATGTACACAAATACACAGATATATATGAGCAGACACATATATACTATATGCAGATATATTTTTCACAAGCCTATATATATATATATATATATTTAATTTTCTTGACTGTGACTTCGAAGTTTAACCACTGTTGCCCTCATCACACTAAATATATTTTTATTAAAGATACCTGATGCTTTTTTAGTTGTGACTTAATGTTCAGTCTTTATTCAATCTTTGCATCTAGCATCATTAAATGATGTCTACTTGTGTGTATATACATATATGTATATATATATATATATGTATATATATATATATATGCAGGGTACGTTATATATTTGAGGACAGATTTATGTTTATAAAAACTGATATATTATAATAACAGATAATAATTTTATTTATCAAAAAATGCTATCAGGGTAAAAATAAGCCTTCTTTTCGATAATGTTATTCAATAAAGCCACCTTCAGCTTCAACAACTGCTTCTGTATGAGATCTAAATCCTCTCCATGCTCGAATCAAGTGGTCCTGGTTCATTTTGGACATTACTCTGGACTATGGCAGCTCTCAAAGAATCTTTGGTGTTATTGCATACACTGTCTGTCCAGGGCTTAGCAGTCATTTCCAGGACTTCACTGTAGGCAGCAGAGAAGTAAGGAGGCATCGCATGTCCTTTATTGTTGACAACCCCTAAAACCATGGAATTTTGTATGCATAACCCTTGGAACTTCAGAAGGGTCTGCACAACTGATGCCTGACCTGCAGCAGAACCTTCTGAGCACGCATCGGAGTGATCAGCCGCAGAAGCCTGACCCGTCCACTTCTCCGATGTGACGTTCTTGGTCATCCTCAACACCAGTGGATGAACTAAGGATAATAATTTTGTCTACCCATGGAGGCTAAAAAAGGTGCAGTTGACATCAGCAAGAATTGAACTTCGGAGTCAAAATGCCTGAATATATACCAGCAGAAAGTCAAACGAGACAAATATTTCAAACAAAAGCAGGAAAAAAAACGGCTTTATATACACCAGGAACACATACACACACACATTTATATACCATACCATACATACATACATTATGTGTATATATATATGTGTGTGTATATATATATATATATATATATATATATATATATATATATATATACATATATAGTTCTGCACTCAAACTTGGATTCATTGCCAGACTCTAACACAAATACATACTCACACATACACACATATACACACTTGTGTACATACATACACACATACAGATATTTCATGAGTACTCGGTCACAGACTTAGGAAGAAGAAGAAGAGGAAAAAAATGAAAACACACACACACACACACACACACACACACACACACACAAGTAATATACACAAAAACATCAACAGGAAAGTTCTGTTGTCAATATACGTGGAGACATGAGCACCAAATATCAATATATATACATACACACATACACATGCACAAACTGGTATGTATATAGGTGTGTGTGTGTGTGGATAGAATCATTGACACTGTACTAGGTTATACACACACATGCACATACACATATATCCCATGACAATCTCTTTATCATGTGTATATGTGTGTATGTATATACACAATATGCTTACATTTATATATATCCACACAAACATATATTAAATATATACATATATATACGTGTGTGCATATATTCATGTATCTATATATATGTAAGCATGCATCATGAATATTACATATGAATATATATATATATATATATATATATATATACACACACACACATGTAATTTTAATCAAATGAAATTGAAGCATTGATACATACACACATATATTCATAAGTATACATATATATATGTATACATACATATATATATATATATATATGCATATATATACATATATATATATATGTGTGTGTGTATATATATATATATATATATATATATATATATATTCACATGCATATATACATAGTGTTGGACAGGGTTGATATCAGTTACTGTGTGTGTGTGTATTGCGTACATGTGTACCTTCAGATGCGTCTCGTTTTTAATATTTTTTTCTTCAATTTCCCAATTGAAGACAGAAAGAAGCAACAACAACAACAACAACAACAACAACAACAACAACAGCTCCGCATTGGATGTCAGAGAGATCAATGTGCGATATTATTGCAGAGGGCCGGCAGCTTTTAATGCAACCGGTCCTCTGTGTATACATGTGCATGCATATGAATGCGCACACAATATATATATACACACACACACACACACACACACACATATGTATGTAGATGTATATATGTGTATATATGTTTGTGTGTATATAGGTATGTATGTATGTACTTATGCTCATATTGACAGGTTAATATATCACTGATATTTATTAATATATTTCATGATGCCCACTCACACATACCTATTGACACATGCTTTTATATATATATATATATATATATATATATATATATATAAGTATGTATGTATAAAAACACATTCACATATATATCTCCATACATACATATTCACACTCACTCCATACATACATATACACACACACACACACATATATATGCATGTGTGTGTACATATATATATATATATATATATATATATATATATATATATATATATATACATATATACACCACACGTGTATGTCAAGAGATATATTTATGATACCAGCCATTAGCCTGTCATATTTTGGAATGGAAAAGAAAATCCCACATGTTGCTCATATCTGTGTCCCTGCCTCCTAAACTCACACACATTCTCCTCCGATATTTATATCATCATCATCATCATCATCGTTTAACATCCTATGTTCCATGTTGGCATAGGTCGGAGGGAATTTGTTGAGGCAGGTCTCCTGCAGCTGGATGCCTTTCCTGTCACCACCCTGCACCTGTTTCCGAATAGGGTAGTTTTCCTCCCGTGGCCACACTGGAGATTGATGACAAAAGACAGAAGACTGAAGGTGGATGACAAACAGTTTGAGATAATTAGTTGACTAAACATAGAAAGACTGAAGACTAAAGACAGAAGATTGAAAATAAAGAAAAGAGAATTTGTTGAAAAGAGAAGATGGATTTATATTTGAAGAGAATCAGTGACTGGAAAAAGTGAGTCTTTTGCCATTCGATATGATGGAATACGAAAGACTGATGACTTATGATAGACGATGGAGAAGAGGAGAGAGAGAGGGAAAAGATTAGGAAGAAAAGATTTGAGAGATGAAGGGACAGGAAGATGCTGGAAGGAGAAATGGAAGATTTGTGGGTCTGTAGAATAGGAGGGAGAGAGAGAGACAGGGAGAAGGGGGGAAGAGTGAGGGAGAGAAAGGAAGAGAAAGAGAAAGGAGGTGGAGGGAGTAGAGGGGAAGATGGGGGTGGGGAAGATGGAGGATGGGAGGTTGGAGGGTGAAGGGGAGGGATTAAGATAGTATGGGGGGCGGGGGGGATATGTGATGGGATAATATGAGGAGAGAAGAGAGAAAGAAGGTGGCAGAGGAGGAG
>NW_026371378.1:45842-46799 GCF_001194135.2 Octopus bimaculoides | reverse complement strand
AAGAAGAAGAAAAAGAAGAAGAAGAAGAAGAAAGGAAGGAGAAGAAGAAGGGAAGAAAAAAAAGAAGGAAAAGAAAGAAAGAAAGAAAGAAGGAAAGAATGAAGAAGATGTTTGTTGCGAAATGAAAGACTCAAATTTAATGGAATTTAAAAAAAAAAAGATTTCTTCTTCAGTTTTGGTGAAGAAAAGATTTTAATGAATTTGGAGACAAAAAAACTGGGAACTGAAAGGGGACACCAGACCCCCACCACCACCCTTTACCATCACAGCCCACATTCCCCCCAATCTTCCTCCACATCTTTGGGGTGGTGGTCGTCATGCTTGTTGCTATTCTTCCTTCTTTCCTTTCCTTCTTTCTTTCTTTCTCTCTCTTGCTTTGTCCCTACTTTCTCTCTCTTTCTTTCTCTCTCTTTCTCACTGTCTGTCTCTCTTTCCCTCTCTCTCTTTCTCACTGTCTGTCTCTCTTTCCCTCTCTCTCTCACTCCTCTTCCCATTCCACTCTTCTTCTTCTTTCCTTCTCTCATCCTTTCTTTTCTTCTTACATTATTCCACCCACCCACCCTTTTTTCCCATTATTCCACCCAGCCTCCTTAATTCATCTCTTTAATCCATTTATTCCAATCTTCAAGAAGAGGCAGACATTCTCTCTCCCCAACTCTCTCTCTCTCTCTCTCTCTCTCTCTCTCTCCCTCTCTAACACACACACACATACACAAGCATGTATTTGCACACATATTTACATGTGTAAAATATATACAAATACACATGTATGTCTATATTTTTATACATACATACACACACGCACACATACACATACACACACACACACACACACACACACACACATATATCTCTATATGTGTATCTATGTGCATATATACATATATACACACATGTACAAAAGCATTATGTGTATATGTACAAATATATATACTTACATGTTTACATATATATATA
>NW_026371378.1:43988-45338 GCF_001194135.2 Octopus bimaculoides | reverse complement strand
GATAGATAGATAGATAGATAGATAGATAGATAGATAGATAGATAGATAGATAGATAGATAGAAATAGATAGATGGATGGATAGATAGATAGATAGATAGATGGATAAGCAGACAGACAGACAGATAGAAATAGATAGATAGATTGAGAGATAGAGAGAGGGAGATGAATAGATAGACTGGTAGACAGCTAGACAGATAGATAGACAGATAGATCTAGAAACAAATAGACAGACAGACAGACACAACTTGTGTAAGCCAGAATAACACTGACAATATCCTACGTCTGCAATTTCACCATTTCTTTCTCCGGTAATAAATATCACAAATGAAAATGATCACCAATCAAATGTTAATTACCCTAATTGTGCTACTTAATGACTCCCAGCCAATAATTATAATCGTTTCTATAAAATCATTTAAAGGAATCTGACACCACCAGTGCCACCCCTGCATCTGCCACCACCACCACCACAACTATCATCATCATCATCATCATCATCATCATCATCATCATCATCATCATCATCATTATTATTATTATTATTATTATTTTATGTTTGACTTTTGCTTTGCATTTGTACAAGTTGGATCCAAGTCTCACCCAGGGACCTCAAGAAACAACAAGTTAGAAGTTCATGTAGGTGTTATGCCTAGGGTACCATATATTTGGATTTGTACATAGTGTTGTTCTAGAGAATGTTTAAGAAACCATAAGAAAATTATGTGTTTGTTTCAAAATTATTATTATTATTATTCTTATTATTATTATTCCTTCGTAACACAGTGTAGGTAAAAGTCCACTGGAGTCTTTAGTCGTCTGTCAAGGACCTTAGACAGATAATACTTTCCTTATGATGTGCCCTGTGCCCAATGAGGTTGCTTTTTGCAAGACATCAATCTTGCAAGGGGTTTCCAGTTGCCTTAAGAAGTCTTGAAGTTTCAATGGGATTGAACCCTACGCTCCGATCACCACTGGTATCACTTTTACATTACCCTCTCATTATTATTATTATTATTATTATTATTATTATTATTATTTATTTACCTATTTCTTTCCCAAAATAAACAGGTGGAAGGACGGAATCCTTATTTCAGTATCAATAAAATTACGTGGCCGTGACGTACTTGGGTGGCTCGATGATGCTCCTTAAAGCCCCTCCCCTCAAAACTACTCACCTTGTACTTAAACCCGAAACAGTAATTTGTTTACACCAATGCGAAATCAATGATTTCAAAGACGTGTCATGGCAGCACAATCATCGTTTGTATGAAATCTTGTTCAGCACAACAAGGGGTCGGGAAAGTGTGGCAGTGTGTGTGTGCACCCACAGTGAACTATTGTATGGACTA
>NW_026371378.1:42061-43101 GCF_001194135.2 Octopus bimaculoides | reverse complement strand
ATATATATATATATATATATATATATATATATATATATATATGCTCATATCACTCCCTATGCCCTTCAATTTATATCTGCATAATAAGCAATCTTTGTTGCTTAACCATGAGCTGTTTTGTGATTTTATCGAAATCTTTATCTAATTTGATGTGGGACAAAGTGTATAACGTCCATCGATTAATCATCTTTGTTGACCAAACATCATCTGCTTTTTGCCATCTCTTGCAAACTGGACACATGCTTGATGCTAATTACCTTCCAGGTCCAAGATCTTTACTGATAGCGCTACTCTATCACTATCTAGCCATTGATCTACCTACCTTTCTATCTGTCTATCTATTCCTTCCTCTATCATCATCATCAATGTCCACTTTTCATGCTGGCATAGGTTGGACTGTTTGACTGAGGACTGCACCAGGCTCCAATCTGATCTGGCAAAGTTTCTACAGCTGGATGCCCTTCCTAACACCAACCACTCCGAGAGTGTAGTGGGTGCTTTTATGTGACACCGGCACAGGGACCAGTCAGACGGTTCTGGCAACGATCATGCTCAAGAGGTGTTTTTTATGTACTACCTGCACAGGAGCCAATCCGGCGACACTGGCAACGACCACGCTCGAATGTTGTTTTCCACATACCACCAGCACATGTGCCAGTACGGCGGTACATCTATCTATCTATCATCTATCTATCTATATATATATATGTGTGTAGAGGTATATATATATATATGTGTGTGAGTGTATGTGTATGTATGTATATATATAGTATGCTCCGTTGGATGTGTAATGTCAATGTGAATACCCGTCAGGGTGTAAGTATCTTGAGAGAAAAGCTGAACATTAGAAGCATCAGTTGTGGTGTGCAAGAGAGACGATTGCGCTGGTATGGACATGTGGTGAGAATGGATGAGGATAGCTGCGTGAAAAAGTGCCACACCCTAACAGTTGAGGGAACCCGTGGAAGAGGTAGGCCCAGGAAGACCTGGGCTGAGGTGGTGAGGCAAGACCTTCGTACATTGGGCCTCACCGAGGCGAT
>NW_026371378.1:30838-36046 GCF_001194135.2 Octopus bimaculoides | reverse complement strand
TCTTGTCGATCTCCACATATTCTACAGTTACTTGTTATATTTCTTTTTATTATTATTATCATTATTATTATTATTATTATTATTATTATTATTATTTTATTTGTCTTTGCACAGCTTCTAATGTTGAAGATGTTCTATGGTGCCAGCTGTTCCCTACCAGTGAACTAAGGTAAAACCCCTTATTTTTCGAGCCCCTTCCAGAGTATTCGAGCGGTTCCAAGCAATGCTGTTTTCTGCAAGTGCTCCACCCTTATTGCAGCCCCTATTTGTTCCATCTACTATTTTTTTTATTCCATTATTGTTGTTGTTGTTGTTATTATCCTCATCGATTATTATTATTATTATTATTATTATTATTATTATTATTATTATTATTATTATTATTATCGACATCGATATATCTATAGTTCCATGTTGCTGCCGTTGTTGTTATTGGGGTTGCTTTAATTACACGCTTCATTAAACACTCCGAGTTACTGTTGTAACATTGATAAGCAGCGTCTGTGTGTCTTTGCGGTTTTTGTTTTGTTTGTTTGTGTGTACAAAGGTCAACCGGTGCTAGATATATCCAGGAAGAGGGGGTGGAAGCAAGGAGGTGTCCAGTGATGCAGAAGGTTGGGGTGGGGGAATGCGGACACTGTCCATATAAGTGTGTGTGTATATAGTCCTGTATGTATAGATAAATATTCATACACACACACATATGTCTGTATGTCACATGATTTTTGCATGTAAACACACATGTAGAAGCAAAACTATATATATATTTACAGACACACACACACACACACACATATATATATATATATAGATATAGATTGGCTTTTTCGAGCGAGATCGTTGCCAGTGCCCCTGGACTGGCTCTTGTGCGGGTGGCACATAAAAGACACCATTTCGAGCGTGGCCGTTTTCGTGCGGGTGACACGTAAAAGCACCCACTACACTCTCTGAGTGGTTGGCGTTTGGAAGGGCATCCAGCTGTAGAAACTCTGCCAAATTAGATTGGAGCCTGGTGTTGCCATCCGGTTTCACCAGTCCTCAGTCAAATCGTCCAACCCATGCTAGCATGGAAAGCGGACGTTAAACGATGATGATGATGATGATGATGATAGATTGGTAGATAGATAGATATAGTTTTGCACACACAAACACATAAATAAATATATATAGAGATATAGATACACACACACACACACACACATACATATATAAATGTACATATATACACCATGCTTGTATAGGCATCAATACAAATCTGCATTCACATACATGTAATTAAATATGTATATAGGTGATACTCCAGTATGGCCACAGTCAAACGACTGAAACAAGCAAAAGAATAAAAGAAAAGCATATTTTTGCATGTTCTGATCTGAATATTTATTTTAGTTCACAATTTTTGAAGCTGGTTGTTAAAAGTATACAAAGTAAACCTGTTTCTATGTCTTTGTGAACAGAAACAAATGAAGCAACTTGACCGGTTTCTAACCTCGTTGGGTCATCGTCAGAAAACAAGGTCTTTATAATGTATAAAAACAACTTAGCTACATTGGCAAATCTAATTTGCATCAGAGTACAGGTGCTAACAATGGGAATTTATTAATTACGGATTAATTAATTAAACTTAACACCTCATTTCTGGCTAATTGGCAGTTGAGATGGAAGACACAGTAAAATAGTAAATGTTTGCGATTAAAGTGTGTCTAAATGCATATATATATATATATATATATATATATACATATATATACACACATATATATATATATATGTATATATATACATATATATATATATGTGTGTGTGTATATCCATATACATATATATATATATATATATATATATATATATATATATATATATGCATATATGTGTACATAAATATACAAACATACATATACACATGCATATAAGCACGTGTGCAAACATACTGGAAAACCTATACACATACACATATATACACACACATGCATACACACACACATATATATCCATGTCAGCATGGAAAATAGACACTAGATGATGGTGGTGGTGATGATGTTGATGATAATGATGGTGGTGGTGGTGGTGGTGATATGCACACATATACTCTTTTATTCTTTTACTTGTTTCACTCATTTGACTGCGACCATACTGGAGCAGCGCCTTTAGTCGAATAAATCAATCCCAGGACTTATTCTCTACCAGCCTAACACTTATTTTATCTCCAAACTGCTAAGTTACGAGGATGTAAACACACTAACATCGGTTGTCAGGCAATGGTTGGGAATAAACACAGACACACAAACAAACAAACACACACATACATATATATATATATATATGTATATGTATACGATGGGCTTCATTCAGTTTCCATCTACAAAAATCCTTTCACAAGGCTTTGGTCTGCCCGAGGCTATAGTAGAAGACATTGCCCAAGGTGCTAGGCAGTGGGACTGAACCTGGAACTATGTGGTTGGTAAGCAAGCTACTTTCCACACAGCCACTCCTGCACCTATATATATACATATACATATGTGAGTGTGTGTGTGTATATATATATATATATATATATATATATATATAGGTATGTATATATACATATATATTCACACATATATATATATATATACATGTATAAATGTCCAGTGAGTGCAACAAGCTATTCACCATGTTCTGGTTAGCATGGCAACCAGCAGACCTTGACAACAAATGATTACTAATTGATTGGGCTTAATTACAGAACCGTAACCTCCACCACCACCACCCCAGCATTCAACCCACCCACCTACCCACAGACCCATGCGCACACTCTCACCAATGGACAATGACTACGACAACAATGACGATGATGATGATGATGATGGTGATGATGATGATGATGATGATGAGAGGGGTATAGATGTCTACTTGTTCTGAAAGATAATTGCATTTATTTAAGCATGTATGCCCCTGTTTGTGTAGATAGACATGTGTGTGTGTGTGTGTGTGTAACAATATAATTATAAGGATATATGCACATATATAGCCTTATTTCTATTATATATATATACACACACATACACAGACACAGACACACACATGTTCTTATTATATATATGTATATAAATAAAACAATATATATATATATATATATGCATATGCGTGTGAATCCGCATATCTATCTGTGTGTAACTATGTATGTGAGTGTGTGTGTGTGTGTGTGTGTGTGTGTTATTTATCGATCAGGCTCATTATATGTGATCAATGGATTAATCAATATTTAATCACAAAATTGGTTAATCACCTTTATAATATTGCCCTATTTGTAGCAGACTTTTTAAAACATGCACACGCAATACATACAAGTACATACATATATACATACATATATACATGCATATATATATATATGTGTGTGTGTATATCTATATATATATATATACATATGAGTGTGTGTAAATATATATATATATATATATAAACCATTTGCTTCGTTTCTTGATGTTACATGTCAACAGATTAGAAACCGTTGGATCCCAATGGCAGGTATCACCAACCAACTGATCAACCAACCAGCTGAACGAGCAAAACATCTTTTATGGTTGTGTATTCCTTGTTTATCTCACATAAACTCTCTCTCTCTGGCTGGGTAACCATGTACCGCTTTTATAAGAAGACACCTATTTCTGCCTCTTTATTTCTCTGTTGTCACACTAACTTTTCATCAACTGACACAAGATCCCCCACTCTAATGCTCCCCCCCTCCTCCCATCTCACAGATTCCTTGTCTTGCAAAGTTACTTGTTGACCCTGCCAATTAAAAAGCACCCATCCTACACTGTAAGGGGGTTGGCATTTGGAAGGGTGTCCAGTTGTAAAAACCATGCTAAACCTGACCTCACCTGGACTGGTGTGAGATAAAAAGCATGCGGTTGGTCCATGTCCACTTTGGTACATTCAGGTGGTCCAGTCGGTACCTGAGAGAGAGAGAAAGAGAGAGAGAGAGAGAGATGGATAGATAGATAAATAGATAGGTAATAGATAGATAGATAGATATAGATAGAGAGAGAGACAGATGGATAGATGGATGGATGGATGGATAGATAGATAGAGAGATAGATAGATAGAGAGATAGATAGAGAGATAGATAGATAGAGAGAGATAGAGAGAGACAGAGGGATGGAAGGATAGATAGATAGATAGGTAGGTAGGTAGATAGATAGACAGACATACTGACAGACTGATAGATAGACAGAGATAGAAAGATAGGCAGGTAGATAGATAGGTAGATAGACAGGCAGACAGACAGAAAGATATCAGTCTTATAGAGATCATGTCGATTGTGGTAATTAGTTCGTTAGCATCCAGGATACAATTTGCAACTGTAGAACACTCAAAGGAATATTAATAGATTAGGAAAATTAATTAATCAATACATAAAATTTCCTCAATGCCATTAATAAATTTGGAATAACTATGGCATGAAGGGAAATGCTACACAACTCCAAATTCATCCGGAATTTACATTGTGTAGCCTGAAGTTAATATCATCTATCTCTTATTTGTTTTAGACATTAGACTGGGGCCATTCTGGGGCACTGCATGTATTCTTTTATTTGTTTCAGTCATTTCATTGTGGCCATGCTGGAGCACCACCTTTAGTCGAACAAATCGATCCCAGGAGTTATTCTTTTTAAGCTAAATATTTATTCTATCGTTCTCTTTTGCCAAACTGTTAAGTTATGGGGGCGTAAACACACCAACATCGGTTGTCAAGCAATGGTGGGGGAACAAACACAGACACACAAATACACATACATACATACATATACATTTATATATATATGATGGGCTTCTTTCAGTTTCCATCTGCCAAATCCACTCACAAGGCTTTGGTCAGCCCAAGGCTATAGCAGAAAACACTTGCCCAAGGCGCCACGCAGTGGGACTGAACCCAGAACCTTGTGGTTGGTAAGCAAGAACTGGAAGAGCATACAACATGGTGTTTCTTGGCATCTGATGTTTTCAGTAAAATACTAGGTTTCACACACACACACACATAAACACACACACATAAACACACACACACATAAACACACACACATAAACACACACACGAACACATTTATCTCACAAACACACACATACACATCTCTATCTCACAAACACACACATACATCTATCACACACACATATATTCATCATACACGCACATACATCTTTCACATACACACACAAACGCGC
>NW_026371378.1:26662-27294 GCF_001194135.2 Octopus bimaculoides | reverse complement strand
ACACATGAACAACAATACAATTCGATTAAAATCAATTTAAATCAGCCGCAGACACACACAAGCAGAAAAGAAAAAGAATATGTCACAGAAACTAAACGCACACACTATCCACATACAAACACACAACTCATAAACCATGTTTACACACACACACACACACACACACACACACACACACATACTAAGGCACATGCATGCAAGTATACGTGTATCTGACTGTGTAAGTGAGAGGCAACTCCTACATCAAAGAGAGAGCAACAGAGTTTAGCAGGGTAGGACGAGTATATGTGTGGATATGGTGGTGTTTATGAGCTGCCAAATGATTTGCTGTGAAGTATTTTGAGTTGAGATTGTGAAGAAGATTAATTTTTTTATGTGTATATAACAAACAGATAGATAGATAGATGGAGGGATAGATAGATAGATAGATAGATAGATAGATAGATAGATAGATAGATAGATAGATGTTACAGACGGACAGATAGATGGATGGATGGATGGATAGACAGACAGACAGACAGACAGACAGACGGATAGATAGATAGATAGATATCAGATGTATATATATTTGTGTGTGTGTATGATTGCACGTTGACATACGTAAGAAACAGCCTATGTTTCATGTTTCAAGA
>NW_026371378.1:25555-26352 GCF_001194135.2 Octopus bimaculoides | reverse complement strand
ATATGTATTTATTTTCTCCTAGTTAATAAATAACTCGGACAAAATAAATTGGTTAATAGATACCAGGGTAGCAAAGATCACAAAATGACTGTGGTGTAACTCCTAGGAATTAGTAGAGTTCATTGTAGAAGGGGTTATTTTGGAAAGGGAGAGATATACAAGAAATGAGATCTGATGCGGAAAGTATGAAAGGAAAATATGAAAATAAAAATTCATGTTGGATGTTAAAAGATGCTGTTCCGTTATCCAAGGAATGTTCCGTGTAGAATGGGAATTGATGTATATATATCACAAGAGATAGATAGATATGCATGCATATGTATATATATTTGTGTGTGTATGTATTTACATACAGGGTGCGGTGAATAAATTGTCATCTACATTATGTGAAAAATATCTCAAAAGAGATATTTTTTATCTTGCAAGTACTTGGTGACCCTGTCAGTGTAGGTGCCACTTAAAAAGCACCCAGTCCACACTGTGAAGTGGTTGGCATTTGGAAGGGCATCCAGCTGTAAAAACGATGCCAAAGCTGACCTCGCCTCTGCTTGTGCTACATAAAAAGCACTTAGTCCATTCTGCTGAGTGGTTGGTGTTAGGAAGGGCATCCAGCTGTAAAAATCCTGCAGTGGAACTGAACCGGGAATCTTAACCACGTAGTCCAATATGTGTCTATGATAGGATTAAAAAAAAATTTTTTTTTTTTTAATCCAAAACTGCAGCAATTCAGCCATTTGGAAAATATCAACAATTAAAATTAAAAAAAACAAAATAATAATAATAATAATAATAATAAT
>NW_026371378.1:24122-25023 GCF_001194135.2 Octopus bimaculoides | reverse complement strand
GAGAAAGAAGATTGAGGGATTATCAAATAATAATAATAATAATAATAATAATTAATTCTTTATTGGGCTCAAGGGCTTATGTAGAACACCATAGAATAATAATAATAATAATAATAATAATAATAATAATAATAATAATAATAATAATAATCCTTTCTACTATAGGCACAAGGGCTGAAATTTAGAAGGAGGGGACAAATTGGCTACATTGACCCTAGTGCGTAACTGCTACTTATTTTATCGACCCCCCGAAAGGATAAAAGGCAAAGTCGACATTGGCAGAATTTGAACTCAGAACTAAGAACTTTGCCCCTTCGTGTTAATGGTTCTGCCAACCTTTGTTTCAGAATTTGACACAAGGCCGGCAATTTTTTAAGAGGAGAGGGATTAGCTAATTATTTCGATCCCAGTATATGACTGGTATTTTATTTTGTTGACCCTGGAGAGAGAAAAGACGAAACCAGCTTCAGTAAGGTTTGAACCCATCATATACCAACCCTGAACAAATATTACAAAGCATTGTGTCTGGATCAGAACTGACCTAGGGCTAAACAACAACAACTATAGCCACTGCTACTAACTCGTATACTGTACATTAGATAATGTAGTCCTAGATACACTATGCCTGAATAAAAGATGGGATGATTCTATGACTTCTGACACGGATTCAGAATGCGGGCCTTCGACTGTACTAATTGATGGACATTGGTTTAGGTTAGGTGGCCATGGTTGGCAGGAAGGAAGGTAAAAATGAATATTATATTGTGATGGTGCGTATGGTTACATTGGAAGCCATGAATATTGCAAGGAAGATGGCAGAGTCAATGAGAAATTGGATAGTGTGTGTGTGTGTGTGTGTTGTAGAGACATATATATATATACATGTATATATATATATATA
>NW_026371378.1:20800-23695 GCF_001194135.2 Octopus bimaculoides | reverse complement strand
CACACACACACACACACACACGCATATATATATACATATATATATATATATATATATAAGCATATATATTTACCCACACACATGAGTATGATATATATATATATATATATGTACATACATATGTATGCATCTACACACGTCTTCTATATCAGCATACATACATACAGATATATAAACATACACATTTACACACATATATAAGTACATGCACACGCACACACACACATAAAACCACTTATATATACAAGCGCAAACTCACAAGCATCCATTTTAATCACCTTCAATTTCCTTTCAAATATCACGTGAAACATGATAAGCACTCATTGCTGATTGGTCATTGTGCATCATATGATCGATATATGATATATGGGATTGTGGGTAATGGATAGCCAGATGACGTGTATGTGTGTGTATATATGCATATATGTATGTATGTATGTATGTATGTATGTATATGTATATATGTGTATATATGTGTATATATGTGCATATATATATATATATATATATATATATATATATAAGCATATACATTCGTATGCATGTATATGTGTATGTATATATGGATGTATGTATGTATTATGTTTCAACATTATTTAATATATTTGTTCCATGCCGACATGGATTAGACAAATATATGTATACAAATTATATTATAGATGGATAGACAGACAGACAGATAGATAGATAGATAAATAGGTAGATAGGTAGATAGATGGATAGATAGATAAATAGATAGATAGGTAGATGGATGGATAGATAGATAGATAGATAGGCAGATGGATAGATAGATAGATAGATAGATAGATGGATAGGCAGATAGATAGATAGATAGAAAATGAAGCAAGTATTGGATTTTGCTACAGAGATAATAAAGCGTTTGAAAGGCATCTGTGGTTTGCGGTTCTCTTTGAGGTGTCAGTCGTTTGTGTCATGCATTTAAGATTCCATAATAATTTATGTTTCCTTCTAGACGTGGGATTTTAAAGAAATTCCGTATATTGTTTAGCAGAAAAAATAGGAGAAGCAGAGCAACTCTGTGAAGTGGTCGGCATTGGGGACGGCATCCAGGCAAAGAAATCCTGGTTAAAAAGACATGAGGGCTTGTCAGCACTCAACCCATACCAGCATGGAAAAACGGACGTTAAATGATGACAATAATGATATATACGTGTATACACACACACACACACACACACACATGTCGCTTATATTATGGCGTTGGAACCTCAAGGGTATGCTCTGAAGCTTCCCATCCTCATCCGTATCTTTACTCAATCATCCCATTTATATTCTGATCCCTGTCCCTTGTATGGATGCCCAGCATTTTGCCACCATCCCCATCCTGCTGTCTCCCACTCTCTTGAGATTATTGCAAGAAACTTGGCAAAGAATTCCTCAAGAGAATATTCGTCATCTGATCGTGAAAATGCCAAATAGGGACCTTGCATTGAAAAATGCAAAGGGCTTGTCTTCTAAATATTAGATATTCACATTATGATAATTAATAAATAATTTGAACGGATAATTTGGGATTTAAATAAACTTTTAATGAATAAGAGCGTGTCTATTTACTTCTGTCACGTCTGTGTGGGAATGTATTCATTGAAAACTGTGATGTTTTATGGAACAAACTTATGTGTGTATTGAAACACACACACACACATACTCACGCCCAAGCACTCACACACACTCATGCCTAAGCACACACATGCACACACACACACACACTCACGCCCAAGTACACTCACGCCCAAGCACACACACACACACACACATACAGATAAACTGTGAACCGATGACAGTCCACTAAATAAACATTTCAACGTGCAAACACAGCCGTGAGTAAGCACCAGGCCTAGCTGGGTGTAGACAACAATAACAACAACACCAACCCCAGACAACCACCACAACAGGCAACCCCTAACCCTCCTCACCATTTTACTCTCGTTCATGTCATTTCCGAAATGCTACACACCTCATTACATCAGGACACGTGATGCCACGACTTCATCTGCCAAATTCCAACATCACCACCACCACCAACACCACCCTTATCACCACGACCACCAACACCACCAACACCACCATCACCATCATCACAACCACCACCAACACCACGACCTCTACCACACTACAACTACTACCACCACCACCAACACCACCATCATTGCCATCATCATCATCATCTTCATGGATAGAGAGTGTTGTGTCAGTTGTGGTTATGAGATCCCAACTGCATAACTTGAAGTTCAATCCCCAGTCTCCACCACACCCTTGCATGGGGGGGGGGGGTCTTCCACAGAAGCCATCAGTTCACCCATTCCTGCTTAGTTAAAATTGCAAGTCAAATATATATATATATGCATACATACATGCTAGAATACAGACAGATGTATATATATATATAAAATCTTTGTTTTTGGGGATTTACTATATATGTTTTGCCACCATCTCCATCCTGCTGTCTCCCACTCTCTCTCTCTTTCTCTCTTTCTCCTGCTCTTCCCTCAGGTTGGGCAACCATCTATGTTCTTTGCGGCAGCACACATGTTTCTGTCTTCATCTCTGATCTTTCTCTCTCTCCGGCCAGGTAACCTTCTACTTCCTCTACAGCAAGACACCTGTATCTGTCTCAACCGTTTCATCATCACCTTCTCCAATGCCTCCACCCCGTCTTAAAAGTTTTGTCAGTGCAGGGGCCACTTAAAAAGCGTCCCCGTCCACACTGTAAAGTGGTTGGTGTTCGGAAGGGCATCCAGCTGTAAAAACCCTTGCCAAAACTGACCTCACCCCTCTCCGTGCTTGTTGTGAGTGCACAGAAACAGAGAGAGGGTGTGTTAGGGGAGGGGATATGTCGCAGTGGGGGGAGGGTCAACAGAGACGCACTGACCT
>NW_026371378.1:18795-20790 GCF_001194135.2 Octopus bimaculoides | reverse complement strand
CCCACCACCTCTCACCACCCCGTAAATATCCAATTTCCTCAGCCATCTTCCATCAAAATATCACATCTCACCCAGCTAGATACACACACACACACACACACACGTACGCACGTACACACGTGTACACACACACACACACACACATACACATACATATATATATATACATATATAGACACACATGAACAGACAATTATCTCTTGTGATGAACCACATGCAATGATGAAATTAACTTTCAACCATTCATCCTTTCTAGAACAGTCAAGAATACAGCGGGGGGTGGGGGGGGGCATCCATCCATACACACACACATATGTAGGTATGTATATTTATGTATATATACACGTATACATATGCATGCACACAGACTCGTCTACACATACACACACACACACACACACATATATACATACAGATGTATAAATGCACACACACACACACACACACACCTACTTATATATATATATATACTTTTCTTCCATGCACACACACACACACACACACACACTCACTAAAGAGATCGGTATTTCCTAATTACTTATGAATGACATCATCAGTGTTTCCAGTTTCCATGTATAAACATATGTATGTATGTGTGTGTATATGTATGTATATATGCATGTGTGTGTGTATATTACATGTGTGTGTGTGTATTTGTGTCTGTATGAGTGTGTTGCTTTGTGAGTGTGTGTGAGCTGTCACTGACTCCTTGTGAATTTATAAATTGGTAACTTTATAAAAATGTGTGTGTATGTATGTGTATGTGTGTGTATATATATATGTGTGTGTATATATATATATATATATATACATATATATATTTAAAATCAAAATAAGCAACAGGATAACAAGTAGTGATGCAGTGTGACCATTTCAAGCGGCTCCATTTTATTGAACAATACAATCGTTACAACCATTTTAAATGTGGTGCCATCTTCAGCTGCATAAATAAATAAATGGAACTTTAGCAAGTTGGACACGCTAATATAATTTTTCTCAAATGTTTTAACAGAATCTTTCAATACAAATTCACACACACACACACACACACACACACACATATATATATATATATATATATACATATTTAGAACATAAAGGAATGGGGATTTGGAATCCAGGCAGGTAATGAGTTGTGACGTCACTGGTACCAAGCTGTATAGGTCCCTTTGCCTTTCCCTTGGAGAACATCGGTGGTGTGGGGAGGAGAGGCTGGTATGCATGGGTGACTGATGGTCTTCTATAAACAACCTTGCCCAGACTTGGGCCTTGGAGGCTAACTTTCCCCGTGGTCATTCATGACCTAAGGGGGTCATCTCTATAATCTTGGGTTGGACAGTTTGACCATCGCTTGACAACTGATGTTGGTGTGTTTACATCCCCCGTAACTTAGTGGTTCAGCAAAAAAGACCGATAGAATAAGTACTAGGCTTACAAAGAAAAAATCATGGGGTCGATTCTTTGAACTACAAGCGGTGCTCCAGCATGGCCACAGTCAAATGACTGAAGCAAGTAAAAGAATAGAAGAGACCGAAATGAGATGAGATGATTGATTTATTGGGACCCAAATCGTCACAAACGACCGAGGTCCCCTCCCTTCGTTGCCACACCCTCCACTGCTCACCAACCAAAAGACCCTCCCAGAGAATTTGCAGCCACAACAAGAGAGGCAATGGCTGCAATTTTGGTTTTCCAGTTCCTACTTTAAGTCAGTTCAATAAGTCACGCTTCACTGCTTGTCTCGGTTGATGACTTCAAGTCACACCATTTTCAAATGTATTTCTTTTTATATTTGGTTCGTTATTATTTTGCGGTTTTTTTTTTCTTTTTTTTTTTTTAATTTGCTCGATCGTTCTCTTCATAAAAATATATACACACTGGGCACTCATACATACACACACATGCACACACACACAAAGATAAGCATGTGGACTACATATGCATGTATAAAAAATATAATCAGATATACATAAAATATACATATTTGTATGTCTA
>NW_026371378.1:17258-18657 GCF_001194135.2 Octopus bimaculoides | reverse complement strand
ATATACGTGTGTTTGTATACACATGCACACACACACACACATATATATATATGTGTGTATATATATATATATTTATATATATACACACACACACATATATATACATATGTATGTATATATTTATACTCACATATATATACATATATATACATACATATATATATATGTATACATGTGTATGTGCATATATATGAGTGTGTGTGTGTTAGTATGTATGTATATATATACACACACACACATATTTACGAACTCACCATTTTCTCAACTTTTATTGAATAATTATGTGTGTATGTGTATATATATATATATATATATATGAGTATATATATATAACTAAAAAAAAAGAGACAATTAAAGACCAACAAAAATACATAAAAAAGACACAAACATAAAAAAACGTGTGATAAAAAAGGAGATAACTGAATGCATTGCTGGTGGTGGTGGTCACATGTGGAACGGTGGTGGCGAAGTGGGAATCAGCGGCATTTGAGGTGCGAGATAGATCTCCACTGATTAATACAATTGTTAATTAGCTAATTAGTCAGAACGGAATATTTTAAGTCTCGCTTATATTGTTGCCTGCTAATATACCTGTTTAATAGGGATCGATAATATATATATATATATATATATATATATATATATATATATATATATATATATATATATACCATCATCATCCTCGTCGTTTAACATCCACCTTCCATGGGTGAGACACTTTCACAAGTGCCAGGCAGGCAGAAGCCTGTACCAGACTTATGTGACTGTTTTGGTAGGATTTTATATAGGATTTTGAAAATTGGTTATGAAACACGTGTAATCTTTTTATTATCTTTATCTTATGATATTTACTTTACTTTATATTCTACTCATTTATTGTGCTTTTAATTATTAATTTTTCTATATGTGATAGTGGATTTTCATCGATGAGTTCTTGAGACTTGGTTATTTTCCCTAAAACTATATATTATATATATACATATATATATATAGATATACATGCATGGAATTTGAACACCGAATGTAAAAACAGGCGAAATACCACCAAGTATTTCGCCCGGTGTGCTAACGTTTCTGCCATCTTGCCGATATGATTATTAACAGAAATGTACACTCACACGTACAAGAATATTGTTGATAGTGACTTTGAAGTTTCAGCCAGTTAAGCCATCATCAACAGTCCAATGATGGCTTAGCTAGCTGAAACTTCGAAGTCACTGTCGATACTTTTCTTGTTTAAGAATGATAAATTTATACTCTACAACAGAATAGGGTAAGCCTTCAGATTAACATAAAATTGTTTTTATTATGACTAAACATAAAACCAAACATCAATACACACACACACACACACACACATATATATATATATATATATATATATATATATATATATATA
>NW_026371378.1:16317-16767 GCF_001194135.2 Octopus bimaculoides | reverse complement strand
CTCTCTCTCTCTCTCTCTCTCTCTCTCTCTCTCTCTCTCTCTCTCTCTCTCTCTCACACACACACAAACATACATCCATACATTTATATATACACACATACATGAACATACATTCATACATTTACACACACACACACACACATATAAACATACATCCATACATTTATACACACACAGATATAAACATACATCCATACACTTATATATACACACACACATAAACATACATCCATACATACACACGCACACACACATGTAAACATACATCCATACATTCCTACACACACACACACACACACACACACACACGCGTGATGCAGGTGTTGACCAAGATAATCTTCAACACTATTTTTATTCACTTCTAAAATTCTTTTGTTTTACTTTCATTTTTTTTCTTCTTATTTTATTTCTTCTTTGTTTTTTTGTTGTCTTTATTCTTCCACCACCCCT
>NW_026371378.1:11313-12592 GCF_001194135.2 Octopus bimaculoides | reverse complement strand
AAGACAAAATTCCACAAACAATAAAAAAACAAAAACCAATAAACAGAAAATAAGGAACCAAACAAACAATTTCGCTTTTCAAAAACTTTCTTTTTCATGTCTTTGCATTTTATGTTGCCCCTGTGGCAAATAAAATATTTGTAATTATTATTGCTGCTGCTGCTGTTGTCTATCTTACTACTGTTGTTATTATTATTATTATTATTATTTCCTTCTTCTTCTTCCTTGTCTTCTTCCTTTTCTTCTTCTTCTCCTCCTTCTTCTCTTTCTTCTTCTCTTTCTTCTTCTTCTTCTCTTTCTTCTTCTTCTTCTCTTTCTTCTTCTCTTTCTTCTTCTTTTTCTCTTTCTTCTTCTCCTTCTTCTTCTCCTTCTTATTCTTCCTTTTCTTCTTTTTCTTCTTCTTCTTCTTCTTCTTCTTCTTCTTCTTCTTCTTCCTTTTCTTCTTCTCTTTCTTCTTCTTCTTCTCTTTCTTCTTCTTCTTCTTCTTCTTCTTCTTCTTCTTCTTCTTCTCCTTCTTCTTCTCCCTCTTCTTCTCCTTTTACTTCTCCTTCTTCTCCTTCTCCTTCTCCTCTTCCTCCTCCTCCTTACCATCACCACCACCACCACTACTACTACTACTATTATCATTATCGTCATTGTTATTCCTATTGTTATTATTATTATTATTATTATTATTATCATTATTATTATTATTATTATCATTATTATTATTATTATCATTATCATTATTATTATTATTGTCTCTACCATTGTTGTCGTCATTATTATTATCACAATTGTTGCTACTGCTATTGTTACTATTATCAATATTATCATTATTATTATTATTATTATTATTATTATTATTATTATTATTAACATATTTATTGTCATTATTATCCTTATATTTTTTTCTTGTTTTGTTGTCATTAAAATTATTATTATTATTATTATTTGGATCAAATATGAAAGAAGAAAATCAAACACGATTACATTTTTAAAACATATTATTTCACGGGGGCGGGGAGGAGACGGAGCCGTGGGTTGTGTGTTTTTTCTTTTTGTCGTTGCATATGTATAAGTGTGTGTACCTGTCTGTGTAAATGTGTGTGCGTGTATGTGTGTGCATATGCATATATATATCTATATATGTATATAAATGTCTCTCGCACTCACTTTTTATATATATATATATATATATATATATATATATATATATATACATACATACATGTGTATATATGTATTCATATATCTTTGTGCACATATATATGTAAATGTATGCGTACATATATGTGTA
>NW_026371378.1:8895-10705 GCF_001194135.2 Octopus bimaculoides | reverse complement strand
ATATATATATATATATATATATATATATATATACACATATTTTATGTATATATATATATATATATATATATATATATATATTCACAGCATATTGTAGTTAGTGAATGGTTGGTTGTGTGTGTGTATTTATATATATATATATATACACACACATACACACACACGTGTAACATAACATACTGCAGGTAGTAGGTGTATATTATATGCACATATATGTACATTGTACAGTAGCGAACATTTGGGATTTTCCAAGGTTTTCTGTTGCAAAGGGTTTTGCAAAACTGTCCCTGAGTCAAAGAATCGGCAAAAACATAGGCAGCTGGAGTTTTTTTAATGGATATACATACATGTCTATGTACTCACACACACACACACGCACACATATATATAGAGAGAAAGAGTTAGTCTCCTGAATATCAGAGGCCTTTAATAAGGACTTGATACAGTCCTTAAATCGCAACCTTGGTTTCTGCTGGGGTCTCTTTCCATTCATAAGTTCCCCGTATAGCATCTGCAACGAATTATATATATATATATTCGTGGCATTCTGTCGGTTGCGATGACGAGGGTTCCAGTTGATCCGATCAACGGAACAACCTGCTCATGAAATTAACGTGCAAGTGGCTGAGCACTCCACAGACACGTGCACCCTTAACGTAATTTTAGGGGGAGATTCAACGTGACACAGAGTGTGACAAGGCTGGCCCCTTTGAATTACAGGTACAACAGAAACAGGAAGTAAGAGTGAGAGAAAGTTGTGGTGAAAGAGTAGAGCAGGGTTCGCCACCATCCCCTGCCAGAGCCTCGTGGGGCTTTTAGGTGTTTCTGCTCAATAAACACTCACAACGCCCGGTCTGGGAATCGAAACCGCGATCCTATGATCGCGAGTCCGCTGCCCTAACTACTGGGCCATTGTATTATGGAATTAATTCTCATCCATCCTTAACCACTGATCAAACACCACTCAGCCATAAAGTCATTATGGATGTATTATTGTCATGCCATTTAACTCTCATTAATTTTGGGTTCCTGATCCAATTAGCCATCTGCAGCAGCTAGATTAAAATTCCATTTGGAGTGTGGCATTTAAGCTAGTTATATATATAAATGTTAGCCAAAAGATATTGTATTTTTGTGTTTTGGAAATAATTCCTAAAATGTTAGTATTCATTTTTCTATATATAAATCATATTTTGTTGTTTTTCCTTCAATTATTTTTTTTTAGATATTATACAAGAAAATCTGTGTCTCAGTCAGTCAATTGGTTGTTCAGTTCAACTGATCAATCAATCTTTCAATCAATTAAAGTCTCTGTCAACCATTTAGGAGACCAAGAGATCAATCAAGCCAACCAGCCAGGTTCAAACAGAAGCACTTCATTTTTTTGCTGGTCAGATACAGTGTTTGCAGTTTTGATCTCTTCTGTGATACCAGAAGAGATGTCCATTTATTCATTGATCTTTTCAATCAATCAAGCAAGCAAGCAGTCAATCAAAGTATCAATTAATCAGTCAATACATACAAAGAACAATCAGATATACGAAAAAACAGAACTACTGAATTTTTTGCTGGTCAAATATAAGTGTGTATATCAATCTATCTGTCTGTCTGTCTGTCTATCCATCCATTTATCTTTTTATTTTTCTGTCTGTTTGTTTGTCTCTTTGCCTATCTATCTATCTGTCTATCTCTCTCTTTCTCTCTCTTTCTTTCTCTATCTCTCTCTCTCTCTCTCACACACACACACACACACACACATATATATATATATATATATATATATATATATATATATATATATATTAAAGTT
>NW_026371378.1:5853-8035 GCF_001194135.2 Octopus bimaculoides | reverse complement strand
GTCTATCTATCTACCTTCAAATATTTATCTACTTATCTATCTACCTTTCTGTCTATCTATCTATGCATCCATCTATGTATCTATCTATTTATCTATTCAACCAGACCTCACTCAAACCGTCCAACCCATACCAGCATGGAAAACGGACGCTAAATGATGATGATGATGATGTCTGTGTGTCTGTTTGTCCTCCCAACATCACTTGACAACTGATGTTGGTGTATTTCTGTCCCTGTAACTTAATGGTTCGGCAAAGGAGACTGATAGAATAAGCACAAGACTTACAAAGAACAAGTCCTGGGGTCGATTTGTTCAACTAAAGGCAGTGCTCCAGCATGGCCACAGTCAAATGACTGAAACAAGTAAAAGAGAGCCTCATCATCATCATCATCATCATTGTTATTATTATTATTATTATTAACGCCTGTTTCCTATGCTGCCATGAGTTGGATGGTTCGTCAGGAGGTGCCAAGCTCAGGAGTGACTCCATGCTCCTTTGTCTGTGGAGGGGGAGAGATAGGACTATTATTGTCATTCTCCTAAATTTTGTGTGGTTTTGCCCGTTCATTTGCCTATTTATTTTTTGAGCTTAGGAGCCCAGGTGGAGGGTAAACTGAGGCCCAGGTCTAAAGGGTTAAAATGAATGTAGATGTTTATAGATTGTTAATGCTAGTCAAAAGCTGCATTTATGTCACATTTTTTCCGGCATGAGGGTCACAGTTGTAGTACACATGCCTATGAAATACTCAGCCACAAATATGTTAATTTAACAACTATGTACTTCAATTAATGGGGCAACCGAATGCTAATCATCGAAACTGATGGAGAACCCATGTACTGGAACCCTATACACTCAGAAATAGGCTGTTTTCTTTCCTCACGCATGAAAGTTTGCAAACGCGAGTCCAATTGAGGAACCCATTGGTATCCCTTTTAAGGCTATGAATAGACTGTTAACTGTATGTATTATGTGTGTATGTATGAATGAGTGTTTGTGTGCATACACGTGTATGTTTGCATTTGGTGGTGGGGGGAAGACGTTGTAAAAGAAGTTCAATGCTGTAAGCGATACTTTACGTTTCTACCCCAAATATAACCATAACAGCAAGTACACATTATTATTATTATTATCATTATTATTATTATTATTATTATTAGTAGTAGTAGTAGTAGTAGTAGTAGTAGCAGTCGTAGTAGCAGTAGTAGTAGTTGCTGTTGTTGTTCTGTTTAACAGTTGTCGTGAAAGTGTTTACCTGGTGGTGGCAACACCCATCCGAAATCCCTCACCACCACACACACCATCATTGACATCACCTAAGTACACCACCACACACCCTCAACAGTACCTGCTACCCTTCCCTTCCCTCCCCCGCGTGCACCACCGCCCCACGCACACACGCCCGACCCACAGGGTGGTGGGGACGGGTGGGCTTGTGCAGTGTAATCAAATTTCTGTTGCCTAGTAACTGACTGCACCTTGCTTGTTAATGGATTCATGCATGTTGTTTTGGTGGCGGCAATGGTAGTGGTGGTGGCGGCGGCAGCGGTGGTGATAGTGGTGGTGGCTGTTGATCTTGTAGAAATATTAACAATATTTGTGATGTTGAAGATGGTAATGATGATGATGATGATGATGATGATGGGGATGGTGATGACAAGCATGATGAGGATGATAGTGGTAATAATGAAGACGCAGACGATGATGATGATGAGGAGGAGGAGGAGGGTTAGGAAGAGGATGACAAGAAAATGATGTTCGTGGTGATGACAACAATGATGAAGATGACAACGATGACGGCGATGATTACGATGGTGATGACGATTGTGGGGGGGGGGTGATGGCGGTGGTGAATGTGGTAATGACCACCGGACCATTGGGGATAAAAATGATGATGATGGTGATGATGATGATGATGATGATGACAGTGGTGGTGATGGTGGTGGTGGTATTGAGAGAGAGAGGCGCGGGGGCGTGTGTGTGTGCGTCTCTTATCTGTGTTTAGTCATTTACAAACCCCTTTTAGTGCATACCTACAGGGTGAAATAAGGGTGGAGTTGGGTGGCACTGACTGATCGGGGTGGCTCTTGAATGAATTAGGGACCAGAATATATAGAAAATAGACAGATAGATATGTACATATATATATATGCACACACACACACAACACACACACATATATGA
>NW_026371378.1:4521-5843 GCF_001194135.2 Octopus bimaculoides | reverse complement strand
AAAAAAAAGAACCGTTTTTTCTGATTAGGGAACAAGGCTCTTCTTTCATCGGAATTTAAACAGCATTAACTACTGTATATATATATAAAAGGGTGTGTGTGTGCATGTGGGTACGTGTACGTATATGTATGCACATATAATTATATATATATATATATATATATATACATATATATATATATATATACATATACATGAGTAAAGTATGTGGGTACATGTACATATATGTATGAATATATTCTGTATGCAGGTATGTATGCCATATAAACTTGTGCAATGTATATAAATCTGTGCATGTATGTGTATGCATATATATGTATATGCATACATGCATGCACATATATGTGTGTATGTATCTATGAATGTATGTTATATATATATATATATGTGTGCGTTTATATATATTTATCTATATATATTAGCTTTTATTTCAAAAATTTTTCGTGTAAGTGTATGAATTCTTCTAACGAGGAAGCAACCAGGTTTTAAGAAAAACCAAAGTTTCAGCACCAGAATCGAAGTCGAAAATGGATAACGTAAAGAATTCCATGGTAAAAATTCTTAGAAAGACTCTCATATATTCTGTCTACCAAATCCACTCATAAGGCTTTGGTTGGCCCAAGACTGTAGTAAAAGACACTTGCCCAAGGTGCCACCAAGTGGGACAGAACACAGAACCATGTGGTTGGTAAGCAAGTTACTTCCACACAGCCACATATATATGTATGTATATATGTATATATATATATATGTGTGTGTTTATATATATATGTGTGTGTGTGTGTGTGTATGTCTGCATATCACACTACGCCATCTTCTGTTCCGTTATCTTTGTCGCCAGGTACAGCCATACTGCATCTGTTAGGGTAGACTCTATCTGCTGCAGCAGACTTCCAGGTACCCAGTCTAATGGGAATTGTCTGACAATGTCCCCACCCAAGCCAGACAACATTAATTTCATCTGTCAATGTTTGCGAGTCAGCCATATTTAGGTGAAAATTAATCTCAAAGAACGGCCATTTTAGACAACATACTTATTGCAATGGAATCGGATTCTTCATAAAAAAAAATGTCAATTATGTATGGATGTGTGTGTGTGCGTGTGTGTGTTTATATATATGTATATATATATGTGTGTGTGTGTGTATGTATAGATACTTATATATGTACAATTCTAAAGTGAGTGTATATATATGTGTGTGTGTATATATATATATATAGTTATATATATATACACACACAAACATACACACTCACACATACACATGTAAATGTATGTGTATGTGTGTGTTTAAATATATATATATATATATATATATATA
>NW_026371378.1:891-2698 GCF_001194135.2 Octopus bimaculoides | reverse complement strand
ATATATATATATATATATATATATATATATATGTGGATTTGGTAGACAGAAACTGAAAGAATCGTGTCGTATATATGTATATACATATATATGTATATGTGTGTATATGTTTGCGTGTCTGTGTCTGTCCCCCCCAACATCGCTTGACAACCGATGCTGGTGTGTTTACGTCCCCGTAACTTAGCGGTTCGACAAAAGAGACTGATAGAATAAGTACTAGGCATCCAAAGAATAAGTCCTGGGGTTGATTTGCTCGACTATAAAGGCGGTGCTCCAGCATGGCCGCAGTCAAAAAGACTGAAACAAGTAAAAAAGAGTAAAAGAGTAAGAGTGTATACGGCGCATAAGAAAGTGGAGAGGATGCAAAATTGAAAGAGATCAGCCGGTGAACATTCTAGTATGTCTATTTATGTCGAAAGGATTATAATTATAATTATAATTATAATTATTATGACTCGGGCAGCAAGCTAGCAGAATCGTTAGCTCACTGGGCAAAATGCTTGACAACATTTTGTCCATCTCTATGTTCTGAGTTCAAATTCCACCAAGGTTGACTTTGCCAGTCATCCTTTTCAGAGCTGATAAAATAAATACCAGCAGAATACTGGGGGTTGGTTATCTTGATCAACCCCTTCCACAAAAATTCGAAGCCACGTGCCTGTTGTAGGAAGGATTATTATAATTACCATTATTATTATTATTATTATTATTATTATTATTACCATTATTGTTATTATTATTGTTATTATTATTTTATTATTATTTGTTGTTATTATATAATTTTACCGTTTTCTGAAATGGAATAATGTAGGCAAACAAGATGTCTAGACATGAATCATAAAAGAAAAACCACTCGTTAATACGAAATTATTGTAACGAACATAATATCCTCACTCGAGATAGCTGCCGTCGTGTTAATGGTTTGACAGAAACAAGACATGGATGGGAGGGGAGAGGGTTGTGTTGTTGGGGGTGGGGGGTGATTATCAGAAAATAATACAGAGGTCTTTAAAGACACACTACTGAGTAGATTCTCAATGGGATGGCCATTTCTGGAGCATTTGTTTATTGTAATTGAGTCGTTAGAAATAGCAGCTAAATCTGCTTCAGATCATACACTAATACTGTGAAAAAAGAAGAGCATTCTTGATCATTTCTGTCTGGATTTCCTGTATATTGGAAAATTACCGGATCGTCATGGATGGATTGCTTTTCATCCTAATATTGTTTTGTTGTCTTTCTATATACAATATGTTTGTATAAAAGCACCATCTGAATGTGGACGATGCCAGTACCCACTGACTGGCCCCCGTACCGCTGGCATGTAAAAAGCACCATCCAACCGTGATCGATGCCAGGCCCGCCTGACTGGTTCCTGTGCTGGTGGCACATAAGAGCACCCACTGCACTCTCAGAGTGGTTGGCATTTGGAAGGGCATCCAGCTGTAGAAACTCTGCCAGATCAGATTGGAGCCTGGTGCAGCCATCTGGCTCGCCAGTCCTCAGTCAAACCATCCAACCCATGCCAGCATGGAAAACGGATGTTAAACGATGATGATGATGATATGCCTGCAAGTATATATGTGTGTGTGTTTGTGCATATGGTTCCAGGTTCAGTCCCACTGCATGGCACCTTGGACAGGTGTCTTCGAGGGCTGACCAAAGTCTTGTGAGAGGATTTGGTAAACAGAAACTGAAAGAAGCCTCTTGTGCATATATGCATGTGGTAAGTAGCTTGCTTACCAACCACATGGTTCCAGGTTCAGTCCCACTGCATTGCATCTTGGGCAAGTGTCTTCTACTATAC
>NW_026371377.1:0-479 GCF_001194135.2 Octopus bimaculoides | reverse complement strand
GAGAGAGAGAGAGAGAGAGAGAGAGAGAGAGAGAGAGAGGGGAAGAGAAACAGAGAGAGATTTCTTCCGATTTCTATACTTTAACCATGGGAAATTACAATTCTGCAAAATATAAAAAAATTGCCATAAAAATTTCAATTTTTCGATCTTTGAAATCCCAGTTCCCTAACCTATTCTTTATGTTTTTTTTATTACTATTTTTGGAATTTTTTTTCTGAATTATGTGTTTAAAAGATAGGAGATTTCAATTCTGAAAACAAATGGTTAAAATTTCTATTTGCTAACTTTTACTTGATCAGTATCAGACTGTAACAAGGTGAAAGACAAATACAACTTCTCCACTTTCACCACCTCCCTCCTCCTCCTCCTCCTCCTCGTTCTTTCTTTCTTACTTCCTTTCTTTCTTTTTTCTTTCTTTCTTTTTCCTTTCTTTCTTTTCCTCTTTTACTTACTATACTTTTTCTTTTCCATCTTTTTCC
>NW_026371376.1:0-428 GCF_001194135.2 Octopus bimaculoides | reverse complement strand
AGACTTCAAATTTCAATTGTGGTTTATTTAAACCTTCAGGCTAAATAAGCTTCTATGGTGAATCTTGAAGTTCCATATTTATAAAACCATCATCGTCATTGTTTTAATATCCACTTTTCCATGCTTGCATTGGTCAGGTGGAATTTGCTGAAGCAGATGTCCTAAGACTTCAGACGTGTTCCCATATCATCATCATCATCATTTAACATCCGCCTTCCATGCTGGCATGGGTGGGACAGTTTGACAACAGCCGGCCAGGCAGAAGCCTGCACTGGACTTTTGTAACTGTTTTGTATGGTTAGTCGATATTATTCCTTAAGGAGCATAGGGCCAATTTCCCAGTTCCTTTGATGTATATATTCCTCCCTGGACAGTACACCAGTCCATCGCAGCATTACTCATTTTTACCAGCTGAGTGGACTGGAGCA
>NW_026371375.1:0-389 GCF_001194135.2 Octopus bimaculoides | reverse complement strand
AAAAAATTTTGTTTCAAATATTTTTACCCAATAATTTGAAGGAAAATATGAAGATGACACGTCTAACGTTGTTGTTGTTTTTGTTCTAATGAATGCACAAACAAAGGTAAAATCATAGCACGAAATTAGAGACAGCTTTGAAAACATGCAGGTGGGAAATAAAAGTTTAAGTGCTTCACTGTAGAATAATTAAGGTAGAAGATCCTCTCATGGGTCCAGCACTGAATGGAAATCATTAAACATTCAACCAATTTTTTCCCCGAGAACTGACAAGGCAGTTCATTATTCCAAGAAACGGGAAAATAATTTCCTGCTCTCGACAACAGCTGAAAACTGCGGTTGATATTATTATTATTATCATTATTATTATTATTATTATTATTATTATT
>NW_026371374.1:0-281 GCF_001194135.2 Octopus bimaculoides | reverse complement strand
TAATACGACACAGACATTTAAATGGATAGGACTTTTCTAAGGATGTGGACAGTACTTGTCAGTACAATCTTTTGAATTTCTCTGAGACAGTTCTCCTGGGATTTTATCTAGATGTTTCTGACGTCCCTTTTTTTTTTATCATACGTAGGGCACCTACAATAACAGAAACAGTGCTCGTTTTAAGATGCCACATCTTTTGTATTTTAATTTCCACGTTCTTATATTTCTATTTCTTTTGCATTTTAGTTTAGCCCAGTATTTACCATGTAGGGGCTTTTGTT
>NW_026371373.1:0-217 GCF_001194135.2 Octopus bimaculoides | reverse complement strand
TACATATATATATGTATTTATTTGTATATGTATTTATATATATGTATTTGTATATGTATTATATGTATTTATATATGTATGTGTATATATATATATATATACATACATACATACATACATACATACGTACATACATATATACCTACGTATATATGTACATACATATTTATATATATACATATATATATGTATATATATATATATATACACATATATA
>NW_026371371.1:0-286 GCF_001194135.2 Octopus bimaculoides | reverse complement strand
ATAGATAGATAGATAGATAGATAGATAGATAGATAGATAGATAGAGATTACTATGCATGCATGTGTGTGTGTATGTGTGAGTACTTGTCCAAAGAAATTGCTGAGAGTGAATTCGAAGTTTCGGTTTGCTCGCATCCATTAAAATGTCTGATTAAGGCGATCAAGACGAAACTTCGAAGTCACTGCCACCCATTTCCTTATGAAGATTAATAAATATACTAAAATCTTTCAGTTTTATGTTAGACCGTTTATATATGTAGACATATATATATATATATATATATAT
>NW_026371370.1:0-332 GCF_001194135.2 Octopus bimaculoides | reverse complement strand
GACGATGACAACGACGAGAATGATGATGATGATGATGATGATGATGATGAATGAATGAATGAAAAGCTGAATGTAAACAGAAGTCAGAGATTCTAACAATGAATAACTACAAACAGATTACCTGAAAGGAATAAAGGAAAAAAAAAAAAAAAAAAAAAAAATAGATGAATGGGGGAAGAAAGAAAAACAAAAAACAAAAAAAATAATAAATATCAAAGAAAGAGAAGCAATCAAAGAAAGAAGAGGAATAAGACACAGACATGAATATGTGTGGCTGTGTAATTTATCATATATATCATATATATCATATATATATATATATATATATATAT
>NW_026371369.1:0-248 GCF_001194135.2 Octopus bimaculoides | reverse complement strand
CTAATTACAAGCCTTTCCTATTCGTTTCTTTTGTCCCATTTCTGGTTTACATTTTGTATACTTCTATTTTTCTATTTGACGTGAGACAAAACGCCTGGCCTCAAACCGGTTTCATAGGATGAACGATGAATTATATATATATATGTGTCTCTTAAAAGATAGAGCTCAAAATCGATGCGTTGAGGATATTTTATTGCCGCAACAATTATAATAGCAGAAACAACCACAATAAGCCAAACCTATGCACA
>NW_026371368.1:0-201 GCF_001194135.2 Octopus bimaculoides | reverse complement strand
CCTGTCAAACCATCCAACCCATACCAGCATGGAAAATGGATGTTAAATAACGATGAGGATGATGATGATATTAATGACAATGATGATGATACATACATACATGCACACGCACGCACGCATGCACATACATACATACATACCAGGGACATGCCGCCTAGGTAGGCAAGGTAAGCAGTGCCTACCTTGAATAAAATAGATTGA
>NW_026371367.1:4035-4293 GCF_001194135.2 Octopus bimaculoides | reverse complement strand
ATATATATATATATATGCATATATATATATATACGTGTATGTATATATGTATGTATATATGGGTATATGTGTGTGTATGCATATGTGTGTATGCATATGTGTATATATATGTATGTATTTATGCGTATATATGTATGCATATGTGTGTATATATACGTATGTATATGTATACATATGTGCGTATGTATGTATACATATGCGTGTATATATATATATATATATATATATATATACACATACGCACACAATTATACAGAC
>NW_026371367.1:0-599 GCF_001194135.2 Octopus bimaculoides | reverse complement strand
TAGTAGTAGTAGTAGTAGTAGTAGTAGTAGTAGTAGTAGTAGTAGTAGTAGTAGTAGTAGTAGTAGTTCCTTTAACAGTTTCAAAGAATTGCTGATTGTGCTTGGTCATCATACGTCATGCAAAGAGAACATTGCTTTTAACATGAACTTGCGTGTATGTGTGTATGTGTATGTGCGCGCACGCTTTTTCTTCGAGTGAATATGCATGTGTAAGTATGTGCGCATACATGTATGCTCATAATTGTATATGAGTATGATGTTTGTATAATGCTTGTATAATGAAATGTATACACTCATACAAAATACCCATAATACGCATATATACACATTCCTAAATACATAATACATGCGTCGAAGTATATATGTGTGTATGTATGTATAAATGTATAACCATATGCAAATGTGCGTGTGTATGTATGTGCGCGCGCGTGTGTCTGTGTGTGTGTGCGCATATGTAGTATAAATATATGTAATGAATGCTGGCAAGTTTGTAACGCATAATTGAACATATGTATACATATTATGTATGTACGTATGTATGCACGTACGCATCTATGTATGCATGTATGTATGTCCCTATGCATGTATATATATATATA
>NW_026371366.1:0-1123 GCF_001194135.2 Octopus bimaculoides | reverse complement strand
CCGCCATCGCATCCCTTACTTCAGCAACTGTGATGGGACCCTCACAACACTCTGCTTCGCCTGCCGAGAGCCGCAGCAGGTCGGTCAGGTAGGCACTGAAGTTCATCCTGCGTTCCTACTCAACACTCGCACCAAACAGTCGAGCAAAGTGCTGTTGAAAGGACTCACACATCCTTTCGGGTTCAAGTAAATTACATCCCTGTTGATCTATTAGAGACCGAATGGTAGCTTTGTAATCGCGTTGCGCCTCCGTTACCCGGGCTTCTCGCGCAGCTTCGATCCCTTCGTTCCTTAAGGCACGTATTTTAGCTCTGACGACGCAACCTTCGTGTTTGGCGTTGAGGTGTTGGTCGGAAGCCATCACGCAGCCAAAACGTTGGTTGCGCTGCCAGTTGTAAGTGCCTCTTCTAGTTTCTTGACTAAATCTCCCTCTACTCTATTTCGATCTATCGCTAGTTCTTTACTAAACCTAATAGATTCCGATTTAATTGCTATTTTCAGGGCAAACCACCATCAGTTGTTAAAGATGGCTCCTGTTAACGCCCTCTTAATTAACTCGCTAATCCGGTTCCTATAAACCTGCCGCGCTAAGAGCGAAGCGTTCAGTTTCCAGTAACCTGGACCCTGCCTATGTGTCTTATCAAAGTCGATCGTACACGTCACAAATTTGTGGTCTGTGTAGCTGACTGTTTTAAATTGTGGACATCCTACACTATCTCTATCAACTGTCCTACATAGAACTCTATCTAGATACGATCTCGACAATCCGACGCGGTTTGTCCAAGTCCACGTTGGCACATTCGGTTGATCGATTCGGAACCTATGAAATAAGACACCAAAAAAAATTAGATATATCAAAATTATAATATATTTAATTATATTATAATATAAGTGGTATTAGCAATTAAAACCTAACGGCAAATTAATAAAGAAGAGTGCAAAATGCACGTTGTGATATTGATGAAAAGCGAGAGAGCAAGCAAATCTACCTTTCTATTGTAAGACAATAGAAATGTGGTATTTAGTCAATGTCATCAGGTTAACGCTTTGTGTGGCCAGTGGCCATCAAGTTGTTTTCTGGCTATTATTTCTAGCAATTGGTGCTTTTTGCACCTTTACACAC
>NW_026371365.1:0-226 GCF_001194135.2 Octopus bimaculoides | reverse complement strand
GATGATGATGATGATGGTGATGATGATGATGATGATGGTGGTGGTGATGACGATGATAATAATAATGATGATGATGATGACGACAATGACGATGATGGTGATGATGATGATGATTGGGATGATTGTAGTGGCACTAATAATACTGCTACTGCTGCTGCCAATGAAAGTGATGACGATGATGATGGTGGTAGTGGTAACGGTGACGATGATGATAATGGTTGTGATG
>NW_026371364.1:0-276 GCF_001194135.2 Octopus bimaculoides | reverse complement strand
CCAAATTTTATTTAATTTTCTTTGCGGGAAGGACTGTTTCAACGAAGTCGAAGTATTATCCTTGCCTTCGAAACGCGGAGTAGATGAAACAGTGAAACTGATGAAGGGGAATATTCTTTATGTTGCATATCTCGTTTCTCTGTTTGTTCCTTTCCTTGTTCGAAAAAAAAAGTTCGTTTTCTATGTTTTCGTTTTTATGGTTTCGCTTCTCATTTTTTTAAACGTTTTTTTTTGTCCTGTACCCATATATGCATGTATGTATACATATATATGTAG
>NW_026371362.1:0-250 GCF_001194135.2 Octopus bimaculoides | reverse complement strand
ATGATGATGATGATGCTGATGATGATGATGATGCTGATGATGATGATGGTCACAATGTTTCAGCTAATGTTGGTGGTGGCGATGATGGTGGTGGTGGCAGTGTAATTTGTTGAGATATCAGAGGTGAAGAAGGGTGCTTGCTCTGCCTGTTTGGACATGTGCAATCAGTGAAACAAACCCAGGAAGCAGGTGGAATGGTTTCCACTGTCACACACACACACACACACACACACACACACACACACACACA
>NW_026371361.1:0-257 GCF_001194135.2 Octopus bimaculoides | reverse complement strand
ATATATATATATATACAGCGGGCTTTTTACGTTTTTGTCTACCAAATCCACTAGGAATATTTGGGTCGGCCCGGGAACTGAACCCAGAACGATCTAGTTGGGAAGCAAGCTTCATACACCCTTGCCCTCTACTATATTAATATGTATATTTGCATGTATGTGTGTGAGTGTGTATGTATTTATAATATCCTGGAATATTCAACTCCCAACGTGATAGATAGATAGATAGATAGATAGATAGATAGATAGATAGATAG
>NW_026371360.1:0-207 GCF_001194135.2 Octopus bimaculoides | reverse complement strand
ATATATATATATATATATATGTATATGTAGATATATGTATATACATATGAATATTTATATATATGTGTGTGTATATATATGTATATATATCTGTGCATATACATATATATCTATATATATGTATATACGTATGTATATATATATATACATATGCATTTATACATATATATATATATACATATATACATATACATATATATATACATA
>NW_026371359.1:0-253 GCF_001194135.2 Octopus bimaculoides | reverse complement strand
ACATTCTCATCATATTTTAGCTTGTTGTCCAAATTAGGGAATGAGCTAGCTGATGACAGTTGTAAGCCCTTTCCTGATATGATGTCTGTTATGCTTTCTCATTCCATCTCCATTCTACTATTGCCTTCGTGGAATACTCCAAAGCTAAAATTAATTGCATTTGACTTGTACTCTGCATGGCATGTGTGCATGTGTGTATGTATGTGTTTTATATTATTATTATTATTATTATTATTATTATTATTATTATTAT
>NW_026371358.1:0-270 GCF_001194135.2 Octopus bimaculoides | reverse complement strand
TATATATATATATATGTATATATATATATGTATATGTATATATATTATATGAGAAATTAAATATGTTTGCATGTTAAAAATAATATTTACGCACGCATGCATTCCAGACTCACACAAACGCAAACGCACGCAAGTACACCTATATGTATTCCTACGGAGGTGATGACTCATGTGTCACTTCGGCAATTTAATCAGGTGCTGATTCACCTGTCATTGCGTGCATTCTATCAGGCAATAAAAAAATTTAGTTTTTTTTTTTTTTGTCGCCTG
>NW_026371357.1:0-241 GCF_001194135.2 Octopus bimaculoides | reverse complement strand
GTTTTCAAGTAAAGTTGCTGTCTGGAATGCTATTGTATATGCTGCTCAAAGCATGACATAAGAAGATATCATCACCTTGACAAATTCAATGGATCAGTGCATAAAGATGGTTATTGCACGTGAAGAATCATACATCAAACATTAGGAGCTGTATCACATCATAATCCCATGATTATTTTCATTCGAACGTGTTATTATGTTTACCATTAAGTCCTTTATGAATAATTTTTTTGTTAAACCT
>NW_026371356.1:0-901 GCF_001194135.2 Octopus bimaculoides | reverse complement strand
ATATATGTATGTATGTATGTATGTAGTTATCAGTAAATACCAGTTGATCAAAAGACAAGATGGTCACGAATGGAACACTTTTGGTCTTACATCTGAGTATTGTTTGACTGATGACCTCGTACTAAGCAACAACCACAATGCAATGCACCTTGAGTTTATGTCTAACCCAAGGTTAATGGTTTGCTCACAAGGTCATTGAGCAACTTCCTTTTCATCTCTACTTGTCCCTTCACACATTCCCCAGAGACACTGTTAACCTTTCGTCTTCATATTTCTATTATCTCAACTAGATTTATTAGTTCAAGCCTCCAGTCCAGACAGGCTGGCAATAATACTGGACATTAGTCTTACCACTGACCAACTATCAACAATATTATTAAAAAAAATCAAAAAATCCAGGTCACACAATATGCTCCTCTTCTCACACCCACACACTGACTGTAAGAATGTCCATTGGTGATTCCAGTGTCCACTGGCCAGTATACATACTGTAAATCACAATGACTACGCGCCACTTGCTGTCAAACTAACTGCCTGCAAGTGATTGCCACTGTTCATTATAGAATTGGTAAGTCTAGTGTCCAGTGGCAGCAGACTGACTCACACTAAATCAAAATAATCACTTCGGTGGCGGTGGACATCGCTTCTACTTACTGTCAAGCCAACTGGCTGCAACTGAATGACACTGTCCACTGGGCAATGTCACGTACGGCCTATCTTTATACGAGCACTGTAACCACTAGATTACATTCACCAAGGTACGATGAAGCTATATAGATTTTAAAATGTAAAGGATATATAAACACATATATGCATATACACACATAAATGCACACACAAGGCAAATAAATAAACACGCCAAAAGAGACACATATAGACATTGAAACAGAGACATATACAC
>NW_026371355.1:0-335 GCF_001194135.2 Octopus bimaculoides | reverse complement strand
ACTGCCGTTTAGCCCTAGGAAGCTGGACTGCTTCCTGTCGGCCATGACACAATTACTGTGTCCTTAAGTTTGCGAAGGGGAGACAAGCCCCTGAACCCAGCCTAGCCAGCATTCAGGGACATGTTTCTGAGTCTTTGCTCGTCATCAGCCTGAAGTAACTTGCCAGCTGGATAGAGAAGCCCGTTTCGCCTTCGCAAACTTATATAAATCATAGTGAAGTTTATTCACTGATCAGCAAAATTAGAAATATAATATTTCTAAATCTCTCAGAGATATACTACAACGTTATCGCTCCACTACTGCTTAAATCTCTCTGAGAGATTTAGAAATATTAT
>NW_026371354.1:0-255 GCF_001194135.2 Octopus bimaculoides | reverse complement strand
AGGTCTTCGCTGAAATACCGAACATATACCATCATCAAACATTGATTATCAACAACAGTTGACTGATCCACTTGTATAGAAAATTCAGAACGCTGGAGAATACTAATGAGCTGATGTTTGACATCGTTGGCCATTTCTTCAATGCTTCAAGAAATTGTGTTATTACTAAGTGGGATCTTCTTCATAATGTTATTGCGTTTTTCATGCATAACGGTTGACAAAACCTCTTCGATAACTGGGCAAAATAATGTTTCT
>NW_026371353.1:0-259 GCF_001194135.2 Octopus bimaculoides | reverse complement strand
TTGTATCCTATCTAGTTCATTGACTCCTAAATATTTGTATGGTTGGCTTTATCTAGTGTTATATTTTCCTCTTTCCAGGGTTGCTTTGGCACATTTTTCTAATCCGAATTTCATATCTATTTCCTTGGTAAAGTCATGTACTGTCTGTAGTAGTGTTTCTAGCTCTTTGTCATTTTTGGCGTATAATTTTAGGTCATCCATGTGTATAAAAGGTGGCTGACTGTTTTCCCGTAGCATTTGTAACCGCACCCAGTTCTAT
>NW_026371352.1:0-273 GCF_001194135.2 Octopus bimaculoides | reverse complement strand
TATACATATATACATATATAAATATACATACATACACACACACACACACACAAGTATAAACACGCACACATTCTTCCGCTTCCTTTTTCAAAACTATACATATTCAAGGCGGTGCCCCAGCATGGCCGCTGTTTCATGGTTTGATCAAGTAAAAGATATGAAAGATGATATATATACTTATACGTTCACACACACACACAAACACACACGAACACACACATATACGCACACACACGCGCACACATATATACACCGTATAGATTGTTTTCTGTC
>NW_026371351.1:0-289 GCF_001194135.2 Octopus bimaculoides | reverse complement strand
ATTTATTAATAATATAAAAACACATATATATATATTTATTTGCTCAAAATTATAAGTTCAGTTACATATTCTTTTAGAATATTCCTATGAATTTATATGTATATACCCTTATAGGGCTATTTTTTGCTGGAAATTGATACATTTGTATTAATACATTTGTATTGAAATATTTTTCATTGTTGACTTCTTCACTGTTCTCAGTTCCGTTAACGGCTTGGCGATTGGGCGAGTATACTTGGTATTGATGTAGCAACATTTGAAATGTTGTCTAGGTAAATGCAACTGATGA
>NW_026371350.1:2340-3000 GCF_001194135.2 Octopus bimaculoides | reverse complement strand
CTTTCTAGGTGCAATCCCATGGTCAGTCATGACCGAAGGGGTTCTCAGCAATAGTAACTAGCTGGTGTATATGGTACCTAGCTGGTTTATATAGTAATTTTCAGGTGTATACAGTAACTAGAAGATGTATATAATACCTATCTGGTGTATATAGTAACTAACAGGTGCTTATGGTGACTCACAGGTTTATGTAGTAATTTGAAGGTGTATGTGTTAACTATCTGGTGTATATAGTAACTAACAGATGTATATAGTAACTAGCTGGTGTATATAGCAACCAATAGGTGCATGTGGGTACTAGCAAGTGTATATAGTAACTTGCAGGTGTATCTGTTATTTGGCTGGTGTATGTGGTAACTAACAGGTCTATATAGTAACTATCAGGTGCATATAGTAACTTACAGGTGTTTATAGTAACTAGCAGATGTATATGTTATCTGGCTGGTGTATATGGTGCATATGTTATCTGGCTGGTCTATATAGTGACTTTAAGGTGCATACAGTAACTCGCAGTTGTATATTGTAACATGTAGGTGTACATAATAACTAGCAGGTGTATATGGTAACTTGCTGGTGTATATTGCAAAAAAGTGCATGTATATAGTAACTAGAAGATATATATGGTAAGTAGCATGTGTATGTGGTAACAAACAGGTGTAT
>NW_026371350.1:677-2330 GCF_001194135.2 Octopus bimaculoides | reverse complement strand
GTAACTAGCTGGTGCATATGGTAATTAGCTGGTGTATATAGGAACTAGATGTATATAGTAAATAGCTAGTGTATATAGCTATAAGCTGGTGCATATGGTAACTTGCTGGTGTATATAGTAACAAGCAGATGCATATGGTATCTAGCAGATTTATATGGTAAGTAGCTCATGTATATAGGAACTAGCAGGTGTATATAGTAACTAGTAGGTGTATATAGTAACTCGCTGGTGTATATGGTAACTAGCATGTGTGCATAGTACCTAGCAGGTGTATATAGTAATGAGATGTATATATTAGGTTGTTCAGAAAATACTGTATGCTTTTTCCAAAACATTTTTTCAAATTCCATTTTAAATGTTATTTAAGAAATGTTTTAGGTAACATTTTTACATGCTTAATAATTGATGTGTATATTTAAATAAATTTTTATTGATTTCTGTCAGAATATCATTTTGAAGCATAGAAATCCTTAATTTCAAACAGGAAAAAGAAGAAATGCATTTGTTTTTTTCTATGAATTCCATCTTGGACATAATGCTTCCCAAACAGCCACCAATATCAACTGAGCATGGGATGAAGGTTCTACTAGTGATTGGACAGTGAAACAGTGGTTCGAGAGATTCTATAGTGAGGTTGAGAGCCTTGAAGATCACGTAGTTAGAGGACATCCATCCAACATTGATGATCAGCATTTGAAAACAATATTCCAACAAAACCCATGACAAAGAGTCAGAGAAATGTTTCATATAACTGGTATCAATGTTTCAATAATATAGGCTTCATTTTAAAATCGGCAATTATTTTCCGAAAAACCTAATAGTAACTAGCTGGCGTATATAGCAACTAGCACATGCATATGGTAACTAAAAGATGTATATAGTAACTAGCAAGTGCATATGGTAACTAGCAGTTGTATATCATAACTGGCTGGTGTGAATAGTAGCTAGAAAATGAATATAGTAACTAGCAGTTGTATGTAGTAACTCACAGGTGTTTATTTTTTACTAGCAGGTGTATATAAGTAACAAGCATGTGCATATAGCAATTAGCAGGTGCATATAATATATGGTACCTAGCTGGTGTATATAGTAGCTAGTAGGGGTAGATGGTAATTGGCATGTGTATATAATAACTAGCAGGTGTATATGGTAAATAGCTGCTGCAAATAGTAACTAGCAGGTGCATACAGTAACTAGCAAGTGTGAATGTTAAGTAACTGGTATATATCGTAAGTACCAGGTGTATCTAGTAACTAAAAGGTGTGTATAGTAATTAATAGGTGCAAATAGTAACTAGCAAGTGCATATGGTAACTAGAATATGTATATAGTAACTAATAGGTGTGTGTGTAGAAACTCACAGGTGTATATAGTAGCTACCAGGTGTATATGGTAACTTGCAGGTGCATATAGTAACTAGGAGGTGTACATAGTACTTAGCAGATGTATATATTAACTACAATGTGTATAGAGTAACTAGCATGTGTATATGGTAACTCACAGGTGTATATAGTAACTAATAGCTGCATATAGTAAGTAGCAGGTGTATATGGTAACTAGAAGGTGTATATAGTAAGTAGCATGTGTATATGGTAACTAGCTGGTGTATATAGTAAATAGCTGGTGTGTATATTAACTACCAGGTGTATATAGT
>NW_026371350.1:0-613 GCF_001194135.2 Octopus bimaculoides | reverse complement strand
TAACTAGTAGGTGTATATAGAAAGTACCAAGTGTATATGGTAACTACCAGATATGTATAATAACTAGAATGTGTATATAATAATTAGCAGGTGTAACAAACTTGTGTATATAGTAACTAGTAGGTGTATATAGTAACTAGCTCGTGTATATGTTATGTAGCAGGTGTATATGGTAAGTAGCTGGTGTATGTAGTAACTAGGAGGTGCATATAGTAAGTAATTGGTGTATATAGTAACCAGCAAGTACATATGGTAACTAGAAGTTGTATATGGTAACTAGCAGGTGTATATGTTAACTAGCTGGTGTATATGGTAACTATCTGGTGTATATTAACTACCAGGTGTATATGGTAACTAGAAGGTGTACATAATATGTAGCAGCTGTATATAGTAACTAGAAGTTGCATATAGTAACCAGCTGCTGCATATAGGAACTAGATGGTGCATATGGTAACTACCTGGTCCATATGGTAACTGCCTGGTGTACAGATTAACTAGATGTATGTAGTAACTAATAGGTCTTTTGAGTGACAAGCTGGTGCATATGGTAGCTAGCAGGTGTATATAGTAACTAGTTAGTGTATATATCAAGTAACAGATGCATATCATAACT
>NW_026371349.1:567-893 GCF_001194135.2 Octopus bimaculoides | reverse complement strand
CATACATACATACATACATACACACATACATACATACATACATACATTCCATACGAACCAGCAACCAGCGAAACTATAATGCACACAAATACATACATACAAGCATGCATGCATACAAACTTACATACATACACATACATGCATATATAAATAGGTTTGTATGTATGTATGAATATATATATGTATGTACGTACGTATGTATACATTATGTATGATTTTATGTGTGCATGCATGTATGCATATATGTATGTCTATGCATGCATGTATGTATATATCAATGTATGTATGCATGTATGTATGTATGAATGTATGTATGCATGTATGTA
>NW_026371349.1:385-557 GCF_001194135.2 Octopus bimaculoides | reverse complement strand
TGTATGTATGTATGAATGTATGTATGTATGTATGTATGTATGTATGTGCACATTTGTATGCTTTATGTGTGCATTCTCATGCATATGGTTACATATCTAGATATGCTCATATATATTTAAATATAAACTTCTGGAAAGTTTTACAGATTTTTACAGTTCCAGTGATGGATTA
>NW_026371349.1:0-272 GCF_001194135.2 Octopus bimaculoides | reverse complement strand
CTGAACTTGTAATCTGGATAGAGTAACTGCAGATTTCTCAATAGTTCGGCATATGTGTTCTCTTTTTCACTGATCTTCAGCTTTATTTTAACATCCGCTGGGCAACTAATTTCTGCAACTGTGCACAATCTCTCTTTTCTATCCCAAATCATCGTATCAGTTCTGTTGTGCTTACATGTTATTGAGGTTTCAACTTGGACATTCTACAAGCGTTCCTTTTTGTTATGAGTGGCTATGGCTTCTACCATATTGTGTGTTCTTATTTCTTTGTC
>NW_026371348.1:0-223 GCF_001194135.2 Octopus bimaculoides | reverse complement strand
ATGTATGTATGTATGTATGTATGTATGTATGTATGTATGTATGTATCTTGTTATCTACCTATATATACACAAACAGACACCCTCCCATGCACACACACGCACAGGAGTATTGTCACAGTTGACTGACGGGCTGTACGTATGTGTTTGTATGTGTGTGTGTATCCATAACTACCTGTAAGTATGTATGTATATATGTATACATATGTGTATATATGTGTATCTA
>NW_026371347.1:0-245 GCF_001194135.2 Octopus bimaculoides | reverse complement strand
CCAACCCATGCTAGCATGGAAAGCGGACATTAAACGATGATGATGATTTCAAGGGTACTTTACTTTCAGAGTATTTTCCCATTTCTATATTTAAGAGATATATATAATGATATATATATATTAGGTGTGATAAGAAGCTTGCTTCCCAGTCACATGGTTTTGGGTTCAGTTCCACTGCAAGGCACCTTGAGCAAATGTCTTCCACTCTAGCCTCAGGTTGACCAAAGCCTTGTGAGTGGATTTGG
>NW_026371345.1:0-282 GCF_001194135.2 Octopus bimaculoides | reverse complement strand
TTTTAATAGAGGTTAAAAGTTATTGAAATGTCTCAGAAGAGTTTGAAAAAGACAGCCTGATTAGTCTGTGTTTCAGACCTGGTCGAACAAGCCAGAGAGCGCCTTTCAGGGGAACACAGCCTAGGTTTTTGGATGAGCTGGCAGCAAATGCCAGAAGGTCAGCTAAGTCCTCTGATACACCAAAGGCAATTTCTTCATTGCTGACAGACACACCAGAATGAATATCCCGTTTAACCTAGCAAAAAGGATATGTACTATAGTTTCTAATGCAAGCACCAGGGA
>NW_026371344.1:0-585 GCF_001194135.2 Octopus bimaculoides | reverse complement strand
CTTAAATAGTATAGCTTTAACTATTGTATCGTTTAAATATGTGCTAATATTATCTTTATTGTTATTCTAACCTTAAACTTCGTTCAAATTGTATTTAAAACGATATAAATTTATTTAAGCTGGTTTTTGTATATAATATACCTGTTAGCATATATTATAATGGAGGTAGGGTTGATTATGGAATGTTTGGGTGAGGGGCTAAATCGATTACATTGACCCTAATACTCCACTGTACTTAATTTATCGACTCCGAAAGGATGTACGACAAAGGCAACCTCGGCGGAATTTGAACTCACAACGTTTATTATTTTGATATTTTTAATAATATTTTTCTATCTTTATACAATAAGTATTTTATATAAATTCATTTGGTACTTATTGTTGGTTGAGAAATACATTTATTTATTACTATTATTGTTGCATTTTGACCTGAAGATTAGCTGTATTTTTGAATAGAATTGATTTTCGATAACTTTAATCGATTTTAATCGATTTAAATTTCCTTTCTACACGTGTAGTCATTTTATTATCTTTACCTTATGCTATTTACTTTGTATTATATTATACTCATTTATTGTGCTTTTA
>NW_026371343.1:0-449 GCF_001194135.2 Octopus bimaculoides | reverse complement strand
TCGACCCCAGGACTTATTCTTTGTAAGCCTGGTACTTATTCTATCAGTTTTTTTTTTGCCAAACCGCTAAGTTACGGGAACGTAAACACACCAACATCGGTCGTCAAGTGATGGTGGTGGGGGCAAACACAGACACACAAACACATCTATATATGTATGTGTGCGTATGTGTATGCATGTGTGCGTGTGTGTGTGTTCGTGTATCCACCCACTAACTTTATAAACAAATAAATGAATTGATATATATATACTAACGCAGACAGCCAAGCACCCAAACAGTTTGCTATCAATTTTCTACCAACCACCCCACGAGGGGGGAATTCTTAAAGAGTCACTCACCCACTTTATTCCTTCTAAACCACCAACACTAAAAACCACTTCTTTCATTGCGTCTCTCTCTCTCTCTCTTTCTCTTTTCATTATCCATCTTCTTTCTTTCTATTTAGCTT
>NW_026371342.1:0-317 GCF_001194135.2 Octopus bimaculoides | reverse complement strand
TATATCTAAATGAGCTTTAGCACTTTTCCTTTTACCACATAATATGCTGATATTGACAGAGTATTCAACTAAATGAATCTTATGAAATCAGATGAGCATAGAAAGTTTGAACACTAAGGAAGTTTGAACATCACACATGCACTTTACCGAAATGATAATTGTTGTTATGATTATAAACATCTCAGCAAACTGTTGAAGAAAACTGAGTGTTTATAAATCATGGGAAACTGCTGTTTGGACCTCAAAAGAAAATGATCAGAAATTGTATGAAAGCAATCATATTAATTTGATTTTAATTTAATTACGTTAGTTCCTCT
>NW_026371341.1:0-733 GCF_001194135.2 Octopus bimaculoides | reverse complement strand
TATCCATCCCATGCAAGCATGGAAAATGAACATTCAGAGATGATGATGATGAGTTGTGTGTTTGTGTCTCCTTCAACTTTTTTCTTCGCTTTGGGGTACATCTAGTAAATTATAAAAACCATATAAATATATTTCTTAAACCATACAAATGTTTAAATTGTAAAACCCGTATAAATATATTTATAAACCATACAAATATTTAAATTGTAAAAAACATATAAATGTATTTATAAACTATATAAATGTATTTTTATTAGATATGTGTTGTTTCATCTTTTTGTGAAGTTCAGTCTTCTGCTTAGTAAGTTTGTAATGACCATAAATTTTTAATGTGAATTGTCTTCCTTTTAATTTTAGTCTTCCATATCGGTTTCAACAGACCAGTTGTTAAGGTGTTTTCTATACCATTCAACTGTAAAAGAAGAATTATAAATATTCAATTTCAACAATAAACTATATCATATTACATTGGAAAATATATATTTATATTTCTAAAATTGTAATTTCAAAAAACAACAAAAATTATCTGTCCTTTAGAAAATCAGTGTTTAAGGAAGAAGAATATATAGTGTATCAATGTAAGGTCAAAACAGGGGATCGTATGTATTATTACACAGGTCAATCTGCTACAATTTGGAAATCTAGATTACGTAATCATTTTGATTCATTTAAGTATAGAAGAAAATGTAATTCTATCATCATCGTTTAACGTCCGCTTTCCATGCTAGCATGG
>NW_026371340.1:173-487 GCF_001194135.2 Octopus bimaculoides | reverse complement strand
TAGGAAGGGCATCCAGCTGTCGAAACTCTGCCAAATCAGATTGGAGTCTGGCGTAGACATCTGGTTTCACCAGTCCTCAGTCAAATCGTCCAACCCATGCTAGCATGGAAAGCGGACGTTAGATGATGATGATGATGAATATGAAGAAACACATTTTTTTTACTTTGAAAACATCTCTCTTTCAGATCCCCTGGTGAGCTAGCTGAACCTAAGTAAGCAACTGGGTACTACTAAAGCAGCGCGGACCCGAACGCGCAGTCGCGCGTCCGCGCTAGCTAGTCGTGAGTGGTCGATCCTAACCCTAACCCTTGGGT
>NW_026371340.1:0-163 GCF_001194135.2 Octopus bimaculoides | reverse complement strand
TGAGCTAGCTGAACCTAAGTAAGCAACTGGGTACTACTAAAGCAGCGCGGACGCGCGACTGCGCTGCTTTAGTAGTACCAGCAACTGTTCCAGTCACCTACTTGAAAATATTCACTTCCTTTATTCTGTTCAAAACACTTCCTTTCAGATACAGGCACACACA
>NW_026371339.1:0-440 GCF_001194135.2 Octopus bimaculoides | reverse complement strand
AAACCTTAAAACTATAAACAGAGTTACTATTGCTGTTACTTAGTCTAGTAAAACAATGAACCTTTGCAAAGCATATTGTTTACAATTTAAGCCATATTTTATGAATGTATTTTAATTTCATGAATCAAATCATTATTGTTCCATTTCTATTATTGACCAATTTCTGAATTTCTTCTTTCTTTTTCAGGCTAGAAACATGGCTTATAGAGTTGGTGGATCTGCTATTTCCTTCTGTAGACTACTTTTACTGTGTGTTCAGTCTTGTTGCTATGGTTACTCACATGCGATTGCAATATTACAAACACAATTATTGCCGTCTCTGCATAACTGGTTCCTTAGGATGTCGATGGCACCGTTATCGGCAATCAGCATGCAACAGCCAAAACGTATGAAACTAGGCATTTGAATCTAGAAACACTTAAGTATCCCGTTTACTCCTT
>NW_026371338.1:0-264 GCF_001194135.2 Octopus bimaculoides | reverse complement strand
GATGATGATGATGATGATGATGATGATGATGATGATGATGATGATGGGTTGGAAAAGGAGGATGAATATGATAATGGATGAGATATTAAACAGCACACTTATTAATTAACAACGATTCGTCACTTGTTGATGGGTTAATGTTGTAAAGAATACATTTCCTCATTCGTTTTCGCTCCCACGAAATTCATCTAACAAAATATTACTACTGCTGTTGTTGTTGTTGTTGTTGTTGTTGCTGCTGCTATTACTTGTGATGTTGATGGC
>NW_026371337.1:0-231 GCF_001194135.2 Octopus bimaculoides | reverse complement strand
TCAGTTAATGGACTGCGGCCATGCTGGGGCAACGCCTTCAAGAACATTAGTTGAGGGATTCGATGACATTAAAACTGGTACGTATTCTATCGGTTTGTTTTGCCGAACCACCATCTAACACGGAGTTGGTGTGACAAGCACATATCAGACACACACACATATGTATATAAATTAATGTAAGTATACATCTGCTATACGAAATCATACGCACCCGTGTATAAATATATATAT
>NW_026371336.1:0-487 GCF_001194135.2 Octopus bimaculoides | reverse complement strand
TGAGATTTTGCTCATATAATATTCTAACTGCAAATTTCATTTATTTTTTTTTAATAAATTTGTATATATATATAGGTGAGAAAGTTGGTATGTGAAAGCACGTGGTTGGATGTATAAAAGATAAACAAGAGTGAAAAAACTCCAGAAGTCTTGTTTTACATGGTTAAAGTATATATTTAAATTGTTATGTCAGAAAAATGTTATAAAATTTTGGGTATATGAACATTGTATTTGGAGAAATAACCGGTTTCGTGTTGTGAGAAATTTGAAAATACAACACGAAACCGGTTATTTCTCCAAATACAATGGTTATATACCCCAAATTTTATAACATTTTTCTGACATAACAATTTGAATATATATTTTAACCATATAACACAAGCCTTCTGTAGTTTTTTCACTCTTGTTTATCTTATATCTATCTATCTATATATATCGATGTATGTTTTCTCATAGATAACTAAGATGATTTCATTCCTGTAAGAGG
>NW_026371335.1:0-364 GCF_001194135.2 Octopus bimaculoides | reverse complement strand
ATAATTTCACTATACATTTATACACTACATCTTTCAAATTACATTTATTAATAAAATTACATTTATTAATAAAATTACATTTAGTTTTATCTAAACATGTACAATTAATTATATCCTGGTCAACACTATTATTATTAATATTAATATTAGAATAATTATTAAATTTAAATTTATAGTACTTATTTAACTTAAATTTATTAAAAGAAGAGATAATATTAGCAACATTATTAGTAGTAGAATAACCTACACCAAAATTATTTTTAGAAAAACTATAATGATATTTTTTATTATCTCTAAGGAATAAATCAATAACGTTTAAAACTTCATTAATAATGTTAGTTTTAACTTGAACGCCGTATGGAAT
>NW_026371334.1:0-544 GCF_001194135.2 Octopus bimaculoides | reverse complement strand
ATACATACATACATACATACATACATACAGAAACACATACATATATACACAATGTGTAAACACACACACACACATTCATGCATAACTGCATACATCTAGACAGACGTACAGCCAGGCTTACAGAGAGAGAGAGAGAGAGAGAGAGAGAGATAGAGAGAGAGAGAGAGAGAGAGAGAGAGAGAGAGAGAGAGAGAGAGAGAGAGAGTGGGGTGGGTGCGAGAGATTTGTTCAAAGACGTACTTGAAAACAAAACAAGATTCTTGGATTGAGTTGTTGCTTTTGTCGACTATTGACAGTGTCAAAGAGTTGAAGAATTGCTGTCATTAAGATTCGGTTAATTAACAGACAACAACTGGCACACATCTATGAGTATAGATCTACTTGAATTTAATCACGGGCACAAGTGCGTGTGTAATTAAGTGTATATATATATGCGTATGTGTATGTATGTATGCATGTATGTATGTACGCATGTATGTATGTATGTATGAGTGTACGTATGTACGTGTGTAAGAATGTATGAGTGTATGTATGTACAACCTCC
>NW_026371333.1:0-256 GCF_001194135.2 Octopus bimaculoides | reverse complement strand
GCCACTCCTGCGCCTACAATGAATCTATCTATGAATCTATCTAACTATCTGTCTGTCTACCTGCAAACATACCTATCTATATCTATTTAACTATATGCGTGTCAATCAGTCTATCTATATCGATAAACTGGTCAGTTAATCTATTGTTGTTTTTTCTGCTTCCTTCATTTTTTCTTCCTTTATACAAAACTCTTTCTCCAGTACCCATCTCTCTTTTCCCCGCCTCCATTCTTTCAATATTCTCGTGCCCAAAAAT
>NW_026371332.1:0-407 GCF_001194135.2 Octopus bimaculoides | reverse complement strand
GGTCATTGATTCCCACAGAGTAGTCACCACAAATTCGTAGTTTGGGCTTCCGGTTGCTTGAAGTGTGTGCTTTACGAATTGGTACCACTGGCGTTCCGTATTCGTTGAACTGAACTGGCTTCCAGATTCCCTTGGCGATGCCTTCTTCGTAACCTTTGGCCAGGTCATCACGAAGAGCAAATGGGACCGGACGTGCCTTGTGAAAGACTGGTGTTGCGTCCGATTTGAACTTCACTTCCAGTTCAAAGTTCTTGAGACATCCCAATTCTTGCTTGAAAAGATCTGGAAATTCATCACACATGTTGTGACAATCTTGTTGTAGGGATACATAGGGCTCACTTGAGGTCTTTGGGTATGTCCCTTCAGCACCTTCCCTCTTGGCTTGGCTGTCTATGCTTTTCAAACCT
>NW_026371331.1:0-659 GCF_001194135.2 Octopus bimaculoides | reverse complement strand
ACTTCAGCATTATATATTAAGATGGGCAACATACACACACACTAAATTTTTAAAATGACAGGTATTTGTACGTATGTGTGTATTAACGTGTATTCTGTGTCTATATATGGTAGTAATTAAATGCGTTTTAAGAAAGATATTTAAAAAATTCAGTTTGTAAGGAATAAATGTTTGACTGTCGATCGTATTTGGAAGAGAATGACAGATATTTGTATGTATGAGTGTGTGAGTTCAAATTCCGCCGAAGTTGACTTTGCCTTTCATCCTTTCGGGGTGTAAAAAATAAGTACCAGTTGAACACAGGGGTCAATATAATCGACTATTCTCCACCTGCCCGAAGCCGCCGTTGTGGGAAAAATTTAAAATAATAATAATAATAAATAAATAAATAATAATAATAATGACCTCTGCCGATCAAACTCCCGACGCACAACTAAGTCTTAAGTGTATATATATATGGGCAACACACACACTAAATAAAAAAATGTTAGTAAGTAAAAGTGTTTTAAAAAAGATTGTTAAATTTTCAGATTAACACCCGTGCGATTTTCACTACAGTGTTACGGTTTGTTAGGGTTAGGTAAGTAATGATGCGGGTGTTAATCTGACGATTTACGAAAAGATTTTTTAAAAAAACTCACAGTTTGTAGGGAATAAAT
>NW_026371330.1:0-316 GCF_001194135.2 Octopus bimaculoides | reverse complement strand
GTGTGTGCCTGTGTATATATATCGTTTGATGAGATTTTAACTTCAAGTTATACACTAGTATATAAGAATTGGTTTGATATATACCAATATCAATTTGTATATATGCAAATACATATACGTGTGTGTGCATGCATATATATAATGCATAAATGCATGTGCACACACAGACCCACACATAAATATATACAGATATATAAATATATTTATATATGTACATATATATTTTTATTTGTGTGTGTCTATATGTATGTATATTTGCATGTGTGTATACACACATCTATATATATACATAAATACATACATACATATATATATA
>NW_026371329.1:0-616 GCF_001194135.2 Octopus bimaculoides | reverse complement strand
CTACTGGTTGCATAGCCATAACTTTTTGTACATTCTATCAGCTAATGGTGAACATTTCAACTCTTACGCAATTCCAAGCTCCCACAAACAGCTGCTGAGTTCAAAAAATCTATACATTTTCCCCTTAAATTTCTGTATTTTTTATTCTCCATGTAAAAGTAAATTTATTTGCTAATATATGAAAATATCCCTATGCTTGTACATATACGCGCATTATTTATTATTTTTTTATCAGCAAGATTTGGTTGCTCTTTCTAGCAACTCGAGGACCAGGTAAAGGCTCTCCCGTTGCCTCGTCTCGTTCCATTCGTCACTTGTTGTTTAGTCCCGAGTTGGATCTGATTGAACAGATATGATCAAAGACGTCCTGACTGTGACCATCCCGTTTTTCTTTCCAGACATAATGGACTCTACACATATATCAAAGGATAGAGGTTTTTCTATTCTGTATATAAAAAAAGTTTGGCTTCTTTTTCTAGCAGGTCATGCGACCACATACAGGTTCCGTCGTTGGTCTGTCTCAGTAATAATTTTGTTGTTATTTAGTCTCAAATCAACCCTGATATAGCAAACCTATGTTGCTATAAAAACATCTCTGGTTATTAAAGAAGGGTTT
>NW_026371328.1:0-293 GCF_001194135.2 Octopus bimaculoides | reverse complement strand
AATGACAGACAAAACCTAGACTTTGGAGCTGGAGGGGAGCAACTTTTACTACGGTTTTGGCTATGTATTATCGATATGTTCTAAATCACTCTCAGGGTTCCTATTATTTTAGGCGTTATATCTATTTTGGTCAAGCTTTAGCTTTGGATAGTTTTATTTCCAGACCATAACATTTGGAAAATTCTCCCATTATACTGGAAATTTGACTAATGTCCATTGGAACTGATATTTCTAATAGCAGAAGCCTCACTCCTTACACAACTTTGACAGCAATATCGGCTGATTATCTCGAA
>NW_026371327.1:0-339 GCF_001194135.2 Octopus bimaculoides | reverse complement strand
ATATATATATATATATATATATATATATATATATAATACATTTTCAAACATATATATATATATACATATATATGTATGTATATATAATTCACATGTATATTTTGTCTGTATGAGCTAATGTGTGTGTGTGTAGCTGTGCATTACATATTTGAATGCTTCTTTTAATGCTGATGTACAAACAATATTACACTCGCACACATATAGACAGACATACACGTGCGCATACGCATATGCACACATGCACATTTGTCATTACATCTTATATATATGTGTGTTTGTGTGCGTGCGTATGTGTGTGTAGATAGATAGATAGATAGATAGATAGATAGAAAGATAGAT
>NW_026371326.1:1831-2072 GCF_001194135.2 Octopus bimaculoides | reverse complement strand
AGTTTTTCTTACCTGTTACAAACAACAGGAAAGCGAAGATGATTAATGTTCTTTGCATCATGGTTGCCTTTTGGTCAATTGCCCGAACAGAAACTGAATCTGGAAGGATTTACCATCGATATTTATACATTTGGTGAACAATTGAAACGAACTTCAAAACGTGTGTGATGGGAATATCTCACGAAAATTATTAAGAAAACAAAAGATGCAAATTAAGACTGACAAATATCAAAATAAATGC
>NW_026371326.1:0-120 GCF_001194135.2 Octopus bimaculoides | reverse complement strand
TAGATGTTTGTGCTCAAGTTTGGTCGTTCACGCTCATCAAACGCGCCACTGTCATCAATCTTACTGCAAACTTCGTCCGTAGGAGGTATTTTCTCTCCACCCTTATTTTCCTTTTTAGTT
>NW_026371325.1:0-265 GCF_001194135.2 Octopus bimaculoides | reverse complement strand
ATATATATATATTCTTTTATTTTTTACTTGTTTCAGTCATTTGACTACAGTCATACTGGAACACCACCTTACAGGGTATTTTAGTCAAAGAAATCGACCCCAGAACTTATTCTTTGTAAGCCTAGCACCGATTCTATCAGTGTCTTTTGCCGAACTGCCAAGTTACAGGGATGTAAACACACCAGCATTGGTTGCCAAGCAATGGTGGGGGGACAAACACAAAGATACATAAATATATACATTCATATATATATATATATATATA
>NW_026371324.1:0-484 GCF_001194135.2 Octopus bimaculoides | reverse complement strand
ATGTATATATGTACATATGTCGTGATATACTTTTTCTTTCCATGATTTCATTGCGGTTTTGTTTTTTTACATCCTTCTTTTGCCTTGTTTCTTTCGTTTTTTGTTTATGTCATTTTCATTGATTTCTTATTTTTCCTTGTCTGTCCATTTTTGGGGTTGTTTTATTTTCTTTCTTTTTTTTATCTTTCATTGATTTGGGTTTCCTTTATTTTTTATTTTTTCTTTAACTTATGTTTGCCGATCAAGATTAAGAAACGGGAAAGGGTGAATTTCAAAAGAAAGGGGAATATTCACATCTAATCTGTGTATGTACGTACTTCTGTACATGTGGATGTGTAGTTGTGTAAAAACATGTTTATGTATGTGTGTGTGTGTGTGCATATATATATCTATATATATAGTATGTATACATATACAAACAATTACATATATACATACGTACATATAGACATATATATATATAAATATATATATATATATATAT
>NW_026371323.1:0-990 GCF_001194135.2 Octopus bimaculoides | reverse complement strand
GCGAGGTCATGCGCTCTTTATCTTGATATGAGATCACCATGTCGCGCACACGTGGTTGTGATGCATTGCCTTGTGTACCAGACGGGTAGTCATGATGGGTATAATGGGCTTCGTATATTTTACTCCAGTGTCACTTTGATGGCATGCACTGCTCCCTCATTCAATAATAATAATAATAATGATAATAATAATATTAATAATAATAATAATAATAATAATAATAATAATAATAATAATAATAATAATAATAATAATAATAATAATAATAATAATAATGATGATGATGATGATGATAATAGAGTGGATGAAACCATAACACGAATGAATGCCCTAGGCTTACCCAAAACCACTACAAGATGTGGCGACACAACCAGGTAGAGAAAGTGCTCCATTGGAAACTGCGAAAAGTGGGCGCTAGAGAGAGGCAAGAGGGGGTATAAGCACAAACTGCTGAGAGTAGCAGAGTCGGAGATTTGAATTTTCCAATCCAAACAGATCAGGTGCTAGCTCATAACATATTGGACCTAGTGGTGCTGGACAGATGCACCACATATGTTATATAGTTGATGTTACATGCCCACTTGACCCACGAATAGTCAAGAACGAGGGAGAAAAGATAAACAGATACAACCCTCGTAAATACGAAATAGCCCGGCTATGGAAAATGAAGAAGGTGAAGATAGTATCAATTATTGTTGGGTCCTTGGGAACAGTATCAGAAGGCATCAAGAGGAATATAAAGGAAATTCGAATAGAGTACCCTGTAGAACTGTTACAAAAGGTTTTGCTTCCTTGGCACATCCAGAATAATCAGGAAGGTATAAGACAGCTTAAAAGCGTGAATAGCATGGTACTGTAGGCTGCAGGTAGTAAGCCCGCTACGCATGCAAGACTCCAGGAGCTCCAACAAAACCTGTGATAAAGAGATAATAATAAGATGAATGATAATAATAATCATAATAATAATAATAATAATAATAATAATAATAA
>NW_026371322.1:829-1288 GCF_001194135.2 Octopus bimaculoides | reverse complement strand
GCGCTTTCTTAATTTCTATCGCTTTCGTAATCTATACTAGTTTATCCTATGCAATATTTTGTACTGACGTCCGCTTCGCTTTTCGTGACTTTTCAATTAGAAAGTAATTTATGTATTTAGTGTAATCTAGAAATTTAGAAGCTTTTGAATTTTCTGAACGTTTTGTGCATGTTCCTACTTCAATTAGAGAACGCCCGGTTTCTAAGAAATACTTTTTGTGATTGATTTTCCAGTTAAATACATATATAGACTATAACTAAAAACTGGGGAATATATATTTAATAACTATACAAGAAACTACTGAAAGTCAAGCTTTAACGATTTAACTATTGTTTGTAACTAGGACAGTTTGACAATGAGCCAAATGTGTGTTGAAAAGTATTTCTAATAACTTTTGTGGTTGATATTCTAGGTAAACGCACATATAGACTATAACTAAAAACTGAGGGATATATATTT
>NW_026371322.1:674-819 GCF_001194135.2 Octopus bimaculoides | reverse complement strand
AGGTAAACGCACATATAGACTATAACTAAAAACTGAGGGATATATATTTAATAATTATAAAGGAAACTAGTCAATGTTTATAGTCAAGCTTTAATAATTCCGTGCAGCACGGAATTTTGTCAGTGAACAGGTCGCGGTCTCAAAG
>NW_026371322.1:369-664 GCF_001194135.2 Octopus bimaculoides | reverse complement strand
GTGAACAGGTCGCGGTCTCAAAGCGACGAAAATATTTTGCCAAATTAAATATAAATGTTGAAGTGAATCTAACGAGTTCTGTGTTTTTAAATTGCTTATAAACACCTTCCACGCTGCAATATTAAAGTTGAAAATGGAAAATTTCAGCAAGCATGGAACATGATATTCCGACGGCAGTAATTCTTGTAGCATTCAAGGAAAGACCCGACCGAAATGGTTATATATGACCAAATGTGACCGAAGGTGTTATGACTTCCCCACTGTAGCTATGATTTTTAGGAATACAAACAGTGAA
>NW_026371322.1:0-359 GCF_001194135.2 Octopus bimaculoides | reverse complement strand
TTATGACTTCCCCACTGTAGCTATGATTTTTAGGAATACAAACAGTGAACTACTTTTTCAACGTGATTTTTATTTACGCTCGAAATCAAGAAACTTATCTCATAAATTTGACCATACTGATTGAACCTTTCATGTTATTAAACGACGTACATACTGTTTTATGCCTATAGAGAATTAATCCTACACAGATTAACAACAACAGATGCACCACACCTAATACGTTACAATACAAGGTTGTCTACGCAGCAGTAAACATATTAAACAAATCTTTGTAGGTCGAAAATTAATTCAGTAATTGGTTGTTGATTGTCGAGCTCAAGTTGAAGCCAATAACTTGAATTATATGACAAGCGTAATCA
>NW_026371321.1:1527-2065 GCF_001194135.2 Octopus bimaculoides | reverse complement strand
GGGTATACTGGGCTTCGTATATTTGTACCCCAGTGTCACTTTGATGGCATTGCACTGTTCTGTCGCTCAATAATAATAATACTTGTTATGGCGACGATAGTGACGGAGGAGGATGGCGGACATTGGACAGAAGCAGAGACGATCACCAAGATTTCGTGTCATTCTATATTATAGCAATCTGAGCAGAGTCACCGTCATCATCGTCGTCATCATCACCATCATCTTCCTCGTCGTCATGATTGTCATCGTCAGCATTATCATCATCGTTGCCGTCATAATCATCTCCACTATCATCATCATCATCATCATCATCATCACCATCATCATCATCATCATCATCATCATCACCATCATCATCTTCACCATCATCATCAACTTCATCGGCAACTTCCTCCTCCTCCTCCTCATCTACCTCCTCCCCCTCATCATCATCATCATCATCATCATCATCACCATCATCATCATCACCATCATCATCTTCACCATCATCATCAACTTCATCGGCAACTTCCTCCTCCTCCTCCTCATCTACCTCCTC
>NW_026371321.1:0-429 GCF_001194135.2 Octopus bimaculoides | reverse complement strand
TGTGTGTGTGTGTGTGTGTGTGTGTGTGTGTGTGTGTGTGTGTGTGTATGTGTGTGTGTGATATATATATGCTTACACTTACACACATATGTGCTAATGTATATAGAATGTATATAGTCAGCGAAGGAGAGTAGGCTTATACATATGGTGTTGATGTCTGTCTGTGCGTCACTCGTCCTGCGCCACCCTTCCGTCCCTCCCCTTTCCTCTCACTAATCCCTTCCGTGATAGATTGGGAACAGAATCCATTATGACAATTAACTCCAGAAATAATCATATCACCACCGCGGCCGCCGCCGCCGCCGCCATCGGCCCTCTACCCTCTCCCTTCCACGCACATGTCACCGCTTACCACCACCGCCACTATCACTCAAACACGACCAACATCATCATCATCATCATCATCATCATCATCATCATCATCATCAT
>NW_026371320.1:364-648 GCF_001194135.2 Octopus bimaculoides | reverse complement strand
TCTCTCTCTCTCTCTCTCTCTCTCTCTCTCTCTTTCTCTCTCTCATACACGCGCAAAATCATATAATTATATACATGCATACATTTTCATATTTGATATACGTGTGTATTCATGCATATATACACACACACACGTATATGCTTATATACATATATATTTATACACTCATATATATATACATGCATACACATATATTTATATATACATTCATTTACATACTCATATATGTATATGCATACACACGCACATATATATCCATATATATACATATATAGATAGACAAC
>NW_026371320.1:0-295 GCF_001194135.2 Octopus bimaculoides | reverse complement strand
TATATATATATATATATACACGGACATGTGTGTGTGTAGTATGTTTGTGGATAAATTTAACATGTATATGATTTGTATACACACATATATACACGAGTATACATACCTGTATGCCTGATACGCTTAAGTACATGCTGAGTTACATATATTTATTTAGACTTTCGTCTATGTCGGTGGTCTTATTTACTTTTCCTTTTGTGGTTGCTATTCCTGTTAATCTCGCTAACCATTGTAATGTCTTGTATTGTCATTGTCGTTGTGCTGTTGTTGTTGTTGTTGTTGTTGTTGTTTTTGT
>NW_026371319.1:0-280 GCF_001194135.2 Octopus bimaculoides | reverse complement strand
GTGTGCGAGTGTTTGTGTGTATGTGTGTCTCTTTCCGTATATATGTGTGTATATGTGTATGAACTGTATGCGTTTACGTAATAATAGCATTCTTTGGGTCAGGCCGTTAATTATAAAGACATGTGTGTTTATAGAGACGTGCAAAAGCCTGTGTGTATATGTCAGTATACGAGTGCGTGTGTATGTTTGTGAATATGTGTTTGCGTATGCACAAACAACTGCGTGTTTGTGTGTATAAGTGTGTATGGCATCATAAAATTATATATATATATATATATAT
>NW_026371318.1:0-217 GCF_001194135.2 Octopus bimaculoides | reverse complement strand
GCCACTTGCACGTTAACTTCACGAGCAGGCTGTTCCGTTGATCGGATCAATTGGGACCCTCGACATCATAAGCGATGGAGTGCCAACAACACATATATGTGCATTTCCTCATATCCCACAAGCTCATATAACAAATCACACACACACATTTTTTCTGCCCTTCTTTTTATAACCCACAAGCACAAAAACACACATACACGCACACATGCATGTGGAG
>NW_026371317.1:0-213 GCF_001194135.2 Octopus bimaculoides | reverse complement strand
TAAACAATATTCATTGTGTAATTTTCTGTTGGTGTCAAAATGAACAAATTGTTGCTGCTTCCAACTCGCGTGCAAGCAAGATAGAGATGGCCGTGTGAGAAGCATGTAGTAGTAAGATAAAGTGCAACTAACTTGAGGGATTGACCCTGAGATTTGTTAAGTGGAAAACCAAAGCTTAGTTTGACTGGAAACTGAAGCGTCTTAAATTCAAAT
>NW_026371316.1:0-416 GCF_001194135.2 Octopus bimaculoides | reverse complement strand
CACACAAAGACACACACACACACACACACACGCATATATATATATATATATACAGATATATATATATGTATTTATGTATATACCTATGTATATACCTATGTATATACACAAATATATATATACATATATATATGCATTTGTATATATAATATAAATACATATACATCATATATACAATATACACACATATATACGTATATATAAATACATATATATTTTGTATATATATATATGTATATATAATATAAATACATATATATCATATATACAATATACACACATATCACATATATACACATATATAAACACATATTTTTTTTTTACAGAAATCTTTTACACATAAATATATGCGTAGGTATATATCTGTGCAAATGCACGTACATATGCATGTGTGTGTGTGCGTAATAAGCATGTAA
>NW_026371315.1:0-358 GCF_001194135.2 Octopus bimaculoides | reverse complement strand
ATTGAAGTTTTGTTTTAAACTAAAATGTTAAACTTTATACTATTGACTTATGTTGAATAATATATCTGCTAACATTAAATATCAATTGAATTAATAAGAATACATATTTTCCCAATCTATGATAAAAACACATTTAACAATATTATTGAAAGCAATACATATTATCATTATAATTTTTCCAATTTATAATTAATGTTTATTGTTTGTATTTAACTTCCAATTTTCGTTAGTTATGGAATTTACAGGTAGAATAGAGCTGCTGTTTTGGAATTCATCTTTGAAGGATATCCCCATCCCATCTAGAAATAAATATTTTTTGAAACTTATTAATAATATTAAGGATTTTATTACTAGAATT
>NW_026371314.1:0-579 GCF_001194135.2 Octopus bimaculoides | reverse complement strand
TCCGTCCTCTAGTGCGAAAAAGGGGAAGACTACGTTTCTAAAATGAATCTTTTATCATGAAGGCAACGACGAAAAATTTCACTTTTTGAATTCAGAAGCATCCTGGAATGTGTGAATTTTCTTTAGAATTATTTTCATCTTGGCCATGCAAAGCTTGCACGAGCTACATCCGTTCAGGTATAGCCCAGTTTGTTCCAGCAGATTCTAGCTGGCTGATGTTGTAACTTTGCGCCTCTCTTGCATCCTAAAACAGGGCCTGTGATTATTTATCCTGGCCTCAAATGAGCCCTTCGACATATTTCTGTATGTGCGTCCCTTTGTTGCTGCTGTTGTTACTGTTGTTGGACACCACCACCTCCTCTTTGTAGACCACAACAGCGAACATTCACCGGGCACACGCTGCTAAGTTTACATGAGGATTCTGCCTCCGCGCAAGAATTTGGGGCGTCAATAGCATCTTTTCGACTCCAGGCGCATAGCTGAACGAGACGCTTAAGTTATGCCTGTTGTATAATCTCCTGCACCTGTGAGACTGTGAAATGCTTATCTACTGATCTGAGGAAAGCCCTTCCCATGCAT
>NW_026371313.1:569-3071 GCF_001194135.2 Octopus bimaculoides | reverse complement strand
CTAATTCGATTACATGGTGGGTTTATGTTCATGGTTGGTGCTTTAGGCGGATTATAATTACACTTATTAACATATGATATTCTCTGGGAGTACCCAGCGTTATAGAGGGCTTGATTGTAATGATGGGCATGTTCCTTGAAAATGTTTTCATTCGAGGATAGTTTAGTTAGCCTGTCCGAAACAGCCTGGACGGTTGTGTTAATTATAGAGGGGGGGGGGGTTATTGGAAAGCGTGTTAATGTAACTAGTGGTTTCTTCTGGTTTCCTGTACGGGTGGTGGAGTCCTTCATCTAAGTCTAGTGTAGCATCTAGAAAATTAACAATCTTAGAGTTAGTCATAAATTCAAGTTTTAAGTTAAAGGATTTAAAAAAGCATCTAATCTTTTTCCTAACTCTTTCAAGGGTGCTCTTGTTATTGGTAGGGTAAATAAAAAGAGCATCGTCTCTGTATAGACCCCCTTGGAGGTCTGGTACCTCCGAGAATAGCCTCTTCAGTAGAAAGGCTCCGACTAAGTCAGTTACCTGAGCTGAGTCGCTCGAGCCCATAGCCACATTGAAGCTATCAGGGGTGTCCGACCTGGTCCAAAGTTTACCCTCGAATTCAACTATAGTTTTCCTAGCTAAGAGTATGATATCTATTTTTTCTTTATGTATAAGGGAGTGGTTGCGAGCATAAATCAGGGACTTATTTAATAGGATAGGGGAAATACTTGCATAGTAATTAGATATATCGAATTGTATAAAAGAAAAGTCTCTCTTACGCTGAATAGAGTTGAACCATTTCAAAACGTCCTCAGTATTGATCCATATGCTAAGTGGGATGTGAGGTTTAATTCGTGGAATTACTCCGTCTAGGATAGTCTTACTTAGCCTGCCTATGTCTGACTTAGTAGGGCATATAAGCCTCAATTGTAAGTTCTCTGGGAATCCTGTCTTATGGTCCTTAATGGTAATCCATGGTTCCTGGGGGATGAGAGGCTCCGTTCTTTCTAGTAAATTTAGCTTGGTCATAATTTCCTTGATTCTGCTGTTGATTTCTATTAGGTTATCTGATGAAGTAACATTATATTTTTTATGGAGCTCCTTAACTATTAGCGATTTATATGTATTGTAGTCTAACTTATACCAGTTACCTGTTTTGTCTGCTGGTATGATTAAATTATCTTCATTTTTTTATAGATTTTAAAAATTGTTTTAGTTCATCCAGGTGGTTGTTACTAACAGTTCTGTGTTTTTTTAGTTTGATTTTTTCTATAAATTCGAGGATATCCTTTTCGAAGCTTTCTAGTTCGGAGTTTGGTGGTGGGTTTCTTCTACTTTTAAATATTTTCCTGTTTATGATATCATATACCCATATAATTATAAGCTCACAGATTAATACAGTCTCAAACTTCACATACGCATAGATGCATATATGTACATATATACATACTTACGGAAATAAAAGATAACGCCTATACAAATGTACACATTAACCTGAAGCATAGAAACATCGCCAAGTAATCATGGTAAGTGAAGAGTATTAAGGTTACCGATTACATTGTTGAACGTAGCAACAAACATGATATTATGCATAATAATAGCCCTTTTTCTCTTTGTTTTCTTGTTATGATTGATTATCGATTGTATTTTACATATGTCTCAGGTTATGTAGATACGAATACGCTATGCCATAAAGAGAATATTTCTCTTTTACTAAGCAAGCATGCGCTTGTATGTATTGTCCGTATTTTTGTAAGTTTTGTTTCCCCGGATTTTTAAATTCAGATTTAAACTTTATATATATACAAATGTCGTTAATGTGGGCAATATTTTACATCATAAAGATATTTGGGAGAATTATTTTCATAAGGATGCAAGAATGTATAATGTATTTTAAATCTCATATATTTTACAGATCCAATAGAGGTAGAATCAACAAAAAGTACTCCATCTAGTGAGAGATAAATATCAATTTAATACACAACTGAAAGAGCTGATAATAATTTCATGCTTCTATGACACTTGAACAGGCATATTTATAAAATACGCCATGTGCTTTGTCATACATAAAAAGCATGAAACTATTAGTAGCTCTTTCACTTGTTCATTATACTTATATACATCATTTGCTGTGCATGCTACTAAGATGGAAGCAACGTGTAGGCAACTGACTGGATTTATACTAAGGGCCTTCAAGACAAGAGACTATGTTGACCCTACGAAGGACCTTTGTTTGGAGTCGCCTTCTGTCAGCTTTGGTCATCACATAGTGCCAAACTTGGAATGGAGCTTGAAGTGGTCCAACGTCACTACACTAAATAGTTTGAAACAATGCATCAGAAAAGCAACAGAGAGAGGCTGAAAGGACTACAACTTTATTCCCTGAAGCGAAGGCCCGAGAGATATATAATAATCTACATATGGAAAGCTCTAGAAGGGCTATATACATACCTGCACACACACACACACACACACACACACACACACACACACACACACACACATATATATATATATATA
>NW_026371313.1:0-559 GCF_001194135.2 Octopus bimaculoides | reverse complement strand
CACACACACACACACACACACACACATATATATATATATATATATATACATACATATATACATATGTATATATATATATGAGTAAAAATAAATACAAAACAAAAGGGTTTTGTATGATCGTGTATAGAGGAATATATTATTTTATTTAAAAGAGTTCCAACTCTGTCTGTTTTTTTATGTTTTTTATTTATATTCTTGTAAAATTTATGTGGGATATAGAATATGGAATATATAATATATAATATAAAAAAAGATGGATGGTACAATGAAATGAAGTATTGAATGTTTTATTGAATATATGGAATATGTCTAATTGTATATATGAAATATTGAGTGTTCAATATAAAGAATTAAATATATAAATATATAAAGGCGAATACGTATTTTCTATACCTTGTGGTATTTCATCATGGCCGGTATGACATACTGTAACAGACTGCAATAGACTGGCTGGTTTTCTGTCTTTTATACCTATTCCTTTGGACAGCAGCCGTATGTATTTGGCTATCTTTAGAGTTGATGCCAAGTTTATTTTTAGAAATGATGACATTTGATAGAT
>NW_026371312.1:0-228 GCF_001194135.2 Octopus bimaculoides | reverse complement strand
TTCCGCCGAGGTCGACTTTGCCTTTCATCCTTTCGGGGGTCGATTAAATACGTACCAGTTACGCACTGGGGTCGATGTAATCGACTTATCTCCTCCCACCAAATTTCAGGCCTTGTGCTTATAGTAGGAAGGATTATTATTATCACATTATTATTGTAATCATTAATGTTGTTATATTTTCATCAAAAATAGTAATATAGCTACAACAGCAGCAGCAGCAGCAGCAGC
>NW_026371311.1:1728-2184 GCF_001194135.2 Octopus bimaculoides | reverse complement strand
ATATGTATCTATGCATATGTTTATATAATAAATATAAAAATATAAAGTCGTACACACTGACACACACATATGTATGTATATGTATATGTATATATATATATATACGCGTGTATATTTATAGACATACACCTATATGTTACTTATGTATCTGTACATTTTTATGCTCACATAAACACACATACATATATTTCTCCCATTTACATTAATGTGACTATTACATTTGTTATGTATGATATTTTATTCGTTGTCTAGCCGCCATATTTTTTTTCAATTAATCATTCTCCAAATGTCTACACACAACGTTAATTATTCATATTTTCTCATTCAGAATGTTTTTATTCCCCTCCAGTTGCAGTTTATATTAAAGAATTAGCTTCCCATTCATTCAATATTTAACTCGTGTTTCTTGATATGAAAAATTATAGAACGTATACCTGTATATATATATATATATAA
>NW_026371311.1:0-1124 GCF_001194135.2 Octopus bimaculoides | reverse complement strand
TATATATATATATACATACATACATACATACATTTAAGGGTTAGGTTCTTCGAAATTTCGGATTTCCTGCCGTCATCACCGAGTGCAGTGGTAAGGCAAAGCTTCGAAGTCACTATAAATCTTTTACATGAAAAAGTAAATATTTATTCAAGGAAAAAAATATAAAGTAATGAGTAATCCTCTGGTTTAATATTAAATTACTTTTATATAAAACTTGACAGAAAAACATTAATATATATATATATGTATGTATGTATGTGTGTGTGTGTGTGTGTATTTATGGGCATATGTACACATACATCACATACATCCACCCACATATATATACCTTGCAGCTAGTAGATCGGAATACACGGTTAGAAAAACATTATGAAGCAAACCTATGAATTTGTGAACACAGAAATGGATAAATAATCAATAAAATACAATAAATATAATTATATAATATTCTGTGATATATAATCGATAAATTAAATTAAAATAAAATACTGTCGGTCTGAAGCTTTGTCGCTAGTATAAGTCTTATTTCATATTCTGCGACAGTTTTCGAATCACATGACGCCATCAAATGGTTTGATTCATGTTCTCATCATCAGAGTAGGAGTCGGAAATGTATACAAACATGTTTTTCCTAAATGGTAATGCTAAATATATCTCCACGGGTCTAACTCTCTTCAGGTATCTGCTTCCTAATAAAGTTAGGAAACTGCGAATATTCTTCGATCATCATGCAGTTGGTCTACCTCAAGATCTTCCTCCGGTTGACTCGGCCAGATGAATACTTCTTGCAGTTCTCTCCTGCGATATTGAAATCGTATGTCCGTCTCCTAGCGTTCACTATTCATCTTTCGTTCCGGTCTAACGCCACCCCCCATGTCTGTTTTCTTTCCATTTCCTTGTAAGTCCCCGCTGTAATTTTTTGGTTCCCAACTTTGACCCTCATAAATCCTAAATTTTATTTTAGATTTTATGGGAGCATCTGTCTTTGAAGGTTCATACTGTCGTTGACTGCTCGAAATCAGGAGAAGATAGACAGCCAACAACTGATGAAGGGTCCTTTTTCTCTGTTAACTTGCCCTGCTTTCCATTTTTTCTCGTTGTTTACGCAATTCACTCGTTTTTGT
>NW_026371310.1:0-323 GCF_001194135.2 Octopus bimaculoides | reverse complement strand
TTGATGCTTTACGATAATGAACAGAAGCGACGTGTAACTGACGAACATGTCTGTGTGTTTGTGTGCGCACGTTGTTTTCGAATTCTCCTATGGGATTGTAAGAGTAGAATGGGAAAACAGTCTGGCTGTTTATACTCTCTAGAATCATTAAAGAAAGTTTTCGCCGATGTCCCAACAACCCAACATTCCCATAGATTACGGAATATTGCATATTGCTTTCAATGGCTTTCGTTCCTACTTTGCTATTGTCAGAATATAAGGAGTGCTTCGGTAACGACTGTGTGATAGATAAGTCTCATGTTTCTCGTTTAGCGCGATATATA
>NW_026371309.1:0-460 GCF_001194135.2 Octopus bimaculoides | reverse complement strand
TGTGGTTATGGTGGTGGGGGTGGCGGTTATGGTGGGGGTGAGGGTAGGGGTGTGTTGGTAGTGGTAGTGGTGATAGTGATGGAGTAATGATGCTAGCGTGGATGCTTCTTTTTTGTTGTTGTTGTTTTAATAATAATAACAATACATTACAAGAATAATAAGTGAACGAGTGGAAAGTATGGAGCAAAGGGGACGGAAAAGAGCGATAAACATGAAGATGACAGCTGATTGGCTGATACGCATGTTGACGTCACTACATTTCTATTTCATCGTGAAATATAAAAATAGTCCACCATTCAAGCAGTACATAGCTCTGTTCTGTTTTTATGTATGTATGTATGTATGTATTAAGTTGTAAAGTATATCTGTATGCACGTCCACACACGCGCGCACGTATATATATTATATTTTATATATATATATATATATACATATATATATACATATGTATATATATATG
>NW_026371308.1:0-209 GCF_001194135.2 Octopus bimaculoides | reverse complement strand
AATGGATGGTTTCTTATAGCCATTGTGTAGTAGTACTGCCTTGAGGCTTATCTTAGATGAATCAATGAATAAGCGCCATTCAGCTGGAACTTGCTCTTGGAACAAACTGCGAAATAACTCATCAGTGTTATTACTGAAACAAAGTGGTCCATCAACAGTGAAGCATGAAGTCAGATCCCTATTTCTCTTCCTGAAATGAGTAATACAAA
>NW_026371307.1:0-254 GCF_001194135.2 Octopus bimaculoides | reverse complement strand
ACATACATACATATACATATACACATACATACATATATATATATATATACCTCAGGATATATATATGCTTGTGAGTGTGTAAACAATCACACACACACACACACACACACACACACACACACATGTATGTAAGAATGCATATAGATTTAGTATGCAGCAAAGCTGGAGAGGCTCTTAAAAGTAATTAATTATTTAATTCATTAACTTCAATTTACAATGATCAAAACTCCAACCTCACATCTACCATTAACATG
>NW_026371306.1:0-309 GCF_001194135.2 Octopus bimaculoides | reverse complement strand
CACTTGATGGAGTCTATTTATGTATGTTTCTGACATTTATTGTACCTGTGGATCTGTCACACACAGATACTATCTTCTCTGTTAACCTTTTTCTGATACTGCTGCACCTCTTATGTGTCCATTGTTTGCACCGGGTACATCTTAATGTGTTTCTGTCTACATCTTTTCTACATCATTGCATAGGACCATATATCTGAAGGATTTGGGATTTGTTGGCTTTCCTAATTAGTTAAATTTTGGTTTTTGCTAAATTAACTCCTATGCCCATTGATACTAGACAAGTTTCCGCCCCTCAAATCTTTTCTCCAG
>NW_026371305.1:0-276 GCF_001194135.2 Octopus bimaculoides | reverse complement strand
CACCCCACTGAGAAAAAAAGGGGAAAAAATATAGAACAAAACCATGGTAACTTAATCAAATTAATATATCATGTGAGAATTTGCATTGAAATGTCCTATTGATTTTTGCTTATTAAAAGTTAACGATTGTTTTGAAATTCCAAGTTCGTAAGTGACAACATGGGCATAAGCCCCCTACACGTGTCAAGGTTCATCAAGATCGATTGGATAGTCTCGGAGGACTTAAGGTAACAAATTCACAAATTCACATTCACACACAACCACAAACACACAGAA
>NW_026371304.1:1599-2113 GCF_001194135.2 Octopus bimaculoides | reverse complement strand
AGTTGCCAAAAAAAAAAACAAAAAAAAAACAGCCAACTGTTCTATTCAGTCCTCACCTATGGCCACGAATGTTGGATAAGGACCGTAAGAGTACAATCGTGGATTCAAAGGGGCCGAAACAGGGTTCTTCTGAAGAATCTCTGGAGTAACCGAACTCGAGAGTCTGCAAAACTCGGAGTCTTTCCAGGTAGAGCTACTATTTTACCATGTTGAAAGGTCACAGCTCCGGCACTATGGACATAAGAGTAGAACGTGGCAGAAAACCTCGGAGTAAAGCAAGAAGCAGATGGTTGGATTATGTTCATAGTCTCGGTTGGTCACGCTTAGGTATCCAGCCGGAAATTCCAATGACGGTTGCATCCCTAAGGACTCCACCACCACGCTTTACCAAGGAATACTGATTGGAACATAGTGTTCCGTTGATGGAAGCAACTGGAACACATATCGTCATAAACGACAGAGTACCAGTTTTTATATACATTTATATACATATATATACATATATACATATATA
>NW_026371304.1:0-418 GCF_001194135.2 Octopus bimaculoides | reverse complement strand
CTAAAGTATAATTACTGACAGACTTTATAAATAAATCATATATATTATATCTAACCCTTTAACAAAAATGACCAAAGAATCTTTATAACCATAATGAAGCCCCCGCCCCACGCACACACACATACACAGACAAAAAGCTTCTTTCAGTTTCCGTCTACCGAATCCACTCACAATGCTTTTGGTAGGCCCGCGGCTATAGTTGGAGACACTTGCCCAAGGTGCCACGCTGTGGGACTGAACCCGAAACCATGTGGTTGGGAGGTCAGCTTCTTACCACACACACACACACACACACACTCATGTTTTACATGCTGGCAACTCGGAATATGAGTAGAATGAATCATTTAGCGAGCTAATTCGTATACATGTGCGTACGTGTGTATGTGTGTGTGTGTGTGTGTGTGTGTGTGTGTGTGTG
>NW_026371303.1:0-383 GCF_001194135.2 Octopus bimaculoides | reverse complement strand
ATCATTTGTATTCTGTGTAAGTCGGACCTTTTTATATGTATACATATATACATTTTTTTGTACTCTAGGCACAAGGTCCGAAATTTCTAGGGATGGAGCCAGCCGATTAGATCGACCCCAGTACGTAACTGGTACTTAATTTATCGACCCTGATAATCTAAACATATCATTGAAAGTATGTATCGAATATGTCGTCTGCAATTCTCCCACGTATTTCTCTGTGTTTTATTCCTCAGGATATAATCTTCCTAGAACTGATATTCTTGACTTCTCCAAGTAAAATGGAGAACTCTCATTTCTTGTTTCAGTTAAATTTTCATTTTCTACATCATTTAAACTCATTTTTCATTGTGTATTTGTATATATATATTTTTTTTTTTTTT
>NW_026371302.1:195-410 GCF_001194135.2 Octopus bimaculoides | reverse complement strand
ATATATATGTATTTATGCCTGTATATGAGTGAATGTATATATAAATTACTAAATGAGTTTGCATACATGTTTGCAACAGAGGTAAGAGCGAATGGGATTATTAGACAGACAGATATACAGACAGATAGATGGACAGATAGATAGATAGATAGATAGATAGATAGATAGATAGATAGATAGATAGGTAGATAGATAGATAGATAGATAGATAGATA
>NW_026371302.1:0-185 GCF_001194135.2 Octopus bimaculoides | reverse complement strand
ATGGACAGATAGATAGATAGATAGATAGATAGATAGATAGATAGATAGATAGATAGGTAAAGAGATAAGCATAGGCAGACATGAAAGGAGAAAAACAAGTGTTAGATAGATTGTAAAAGAATGATTACATATATGAAGTGTGTATATATTTAATACATATATATATATATATATATATATATATA
>NW_026371301.1:0-3046 GCF_001194135.2 Octopus bimaculoides | reverse complement strand
TCAATCCAATAATACAACCTAAACAAAACAACCTACAAATACAAGACACACTCTATACATCATTTGCCCAGTGAAATATGCTTCCGCCAGCAAGCTAAAACAACCAAAGCATTACACTCTCAACACATATGCAGTAACACAACGAAAGACAGCACCACACCTCAAGGGAAAAAAGGCTAATACAGTACCGTACTGGGAAGAGTTTGCACACTCCCAACAGCAGAAAGAACATACAATGCTGCACACACCCCAGCAGGTGATGCAGTAGAAATTTGCCTCAATCTACCAAATATTGAATAATTATATAATAATAATAATAATAATAATAATAATAATAATAATAATAATAATAATAATAATAGTAATAATAATAAGATTGAATATATTGTAAATATTTTATTTTATAATTATTTTATGAATTTAATAGCACTTCATCAGCAAAAGGTAAGTTTTGTTTTTAAGAAATTTGCATTTTGGCTTATCTAACTGCTTCCATACCTATTTTTGAATGAGTAGCAAATTGTTCTATTCTAAGACCCTAAATATGATAAATATATGGGAACTTGACTAACATTCTAGGAAACTTTGCCTAAAATTTAGAGAAACAACTAACCTCAGCGTAGATTTAAATGGCAGTAACATACAAGAAAATACAATTGCATAAAAAGCTGAATGAGAAACTGTGATATCAACAAGAGCACTAATCGATATTAGTATGAGATTTGTTCTAATAAAACTGACAAATTATTTTTGCAATGCCTTAAAAATACCAGCACTAGAAGCAGTGTAGACAATGAAATATTATCTAGTTGAACCAACTGCTTAGGGAAAATGTAACATCAAATCTATCTATAAATTTCATAATATTAATCAAGAAGCTTTTATCAACCACCTACTTTAAAAGATATTCAATTAGAATACTTTCTAAGTTTGTGATGCATAAGAAATGCCAACTATATTTTAGAAATCAAACTCAAGAGCAGCATCCAAGAAACTGAATATAAGATGAAAGGAAACAATCTGTTCAATGGTTAAGTCAATCATCTCAAGTTAAAGGTTATGAAAAAGCTGAAAAACATTACATCATAATAAGTTAGCCTTGATTGAACAGACTTTTTACCAAAAGCATTCTAGTTATGACCTCTTCGTCCTTTCCCTGTGTTGTGGCGAGAGTCATGACACCTCCTGTGAGAATAGACTTGACCGAACAACTATAAATAATAGTGGTCGGAATGAGAGAGAATAAGCATTAATTGCAGAAAGTCATAAGGTGTCATTTGGAGAGTTTGTCGGAATATCATTTGTTGGTTCATATATAGTTCATGGAGCATTTGTTGTATTGTTACGTTGTTACCCTGCTTCATTATATATTTATTGTTACTACACAGTTATAGTGTAAACAAGTATCATGATAAATAGTGGCAATACTACAATAATTTATGAGTAACTACGTTAGGGATATAGGAACACATTATCCAATTTGTTCCTTTATTTAGATGTTACGGTATTGTTTAGCCATTTTTTTAAACAAACTTCACCTTTAAGTATGCGGAAAGATGAATTTAGTTAGACAGACAAATTACAAAGAGACCATGTTGCAAAAAAGTAAGATATTAAGTGGTCAACCATCAAGAACAGCACGTTCTACATAAATGCAGCCATAAACACTCATAATCAGATCAGGAAAAGGTTTTTGAGAAAAGTTCCTAACATAAAAGCAGAGCCTAGAATGAAAGGGCCTAAAGGTTAATTAAGCAAAAATGAAATTTTTAGTTTGCAGAAAATAAAACAAAACACTACTCCAAACTGGATGTAGCCACACTCATTATGTAGAAAGGGAGCCAGTAAACACTCTATACTATATAACCAATGTAAACAATAAGTACACAAACAGTACAAGACAGGCTTATAGAGAAGAGGATTTCATTCATAAGAGTAGCAATAAAAGCACTCCCAAGAAATAAAGGAAATTTCTCAAGTTTGTTAATAGTTGATATCTTCCATAACTTAACTGTCTTAATCAGCATTAGAAATGAGTTGTGAAAGCATAATAGGTGGAGTAAGAATAGGTTATAAAAGTCCAGGGAGCAACTACCTTTGTTAACAACAGAGCGGTTCTCTCTTTGGATGCTAAAAGGCCAGAAAGAAATGCATCAGGTAAATTCCGCTGTATAGACAACATGCATGAACATCATCATCGTCGTTGTCGTTTAACGTCCACTTTCCATGCTGGCAAAGGTGGGACAGTTTGATAGGCGCTGGCCAGGCAGAAGCCTGCACCAGACTTCTGTTATTGTTTTGGCAAGATTTTTACAGATGGATGCCCTTCCTAACACTAACCACTCACCAGAGTGAACTTAATGGTTTTTATGTGGCACAAGCACAGGCAAGGTCAGTTTTGGCAAGGTTTGGATGCCCTTACAAATGCCAACCATTTTTCAGTGTGGTCGGGATGCTTTTTAAGTGGTCAAGAGGACAAGATTGGGGAGTGGAAGGTAAGCATAGCGCATGAAGTGGAAATGCAAGGAAGAGAAGAGAAGTAGAAATGTGCTTTAGTTTGTAGTGGTAGGGTGTGTGAGAAGTTTTCTTGTTAACTGTGGTGGGACACAATACTTCTAGGACTCAGTTTCACTAACATAGGCAGGTCTTCTCAAGAACCTCATATCATCAGACATTTCAGTCCATTGTCATTTCTTCAGTTAGGCTCAACATCCTGAGATTGGTCCTTTACCACTTCATTTCATGACTTCTCGGGTTTCCCTTTTCTGCAGATACCATCTACTTTCACTTCTTTATGCAGAATTGTGCAGACAGAAAAACTAAACATCAAGAGAAAAGGCTGTGATATCATTCTACCCAATACCTGTATGAAAATGCTAAGAGGCTTTACCATGCAGATGTAAACATCTCAAGGCCTGTCCTTGTCTACTATTTAGCAATAGGTGTTTAAATGTAAAAATATGGTACATTTTCTAGGCACAAGTCACAAGTCTTCCTCCTTGTTTTATAAGGTATAGCCATGCTAATTTTTTCCCATTCTATACTA
>NW_026371300.1:0-347 GCF_001194135.2 Octopus bimaculoides | reverse complement strand
TTTGTATTAGCCTGAGTTGCTGGATAATTTTTCGTTCCTTTAAGAATATTGTAGAACGGAAGCTTTTCATAGAATGGAATTTAAATCCTAATCTCTATAGAAATTCATTGTTTCAAGAAAACATTGAATTTTAATTACTTTTAATTCTTATGATTATAAATAACAACTCAGGCTGTAACTTCTGAGCCTGAGTCAGGTGCATGTGAAATGTCGAGAGGATGTCTGCTACAAATGATATTTTTTGATTACCACCAGACGCTGAATAAAAGTAAATGAACTGTGACCAGGCTCAATAATAGGAACCTGAGTTATTGGCTGCAATTACATACTTGAAGTCAGTGTTGGCA
>NW_026371298.1:14177-14816 GCF_001194135.2 Octopus bimaculoides | reverse complement strand
TGTGTGCGTGTGTATATGGAAATAGAGAGGATAACTGATGTATAAGAAACTAGAAGAGGGTGGAGTTATATATTAATATATAATGAGGTGGGGAGAAAGTATTTCTCAGTTTCCTTCATTTTTTATGAACGATAACTCAAAAATTTAAGATAGCTGGCTGTTATCTCTAGCATCATGTACGACCACCAGTTGGACAATATTTCTACAAATATTTCTTAAATTGTCCTTCATAAAAACACTACAAAATATAGTCTGACGGGCTGTTATTTCTAGCATGATACCAGACCGCCTGCAGTAAAATACATTTTATAGACACTTCAAGTGTTTTGTTTTTATTGAAAAGCAACACAAATTGGACGGAAGCTGCTTGTTGTTTGTCGAAAATTCGTTACATATAAGTGAAATTCCTTCACTTATACAAAATAAAGGATAAACATAGTGAATTTGGTTTCTATTTCGGGAAGAAGACTGACCATATTTGTGAAAAGTTTTTACAAATGCTTCTTTTCAATTTAGTAAAACAACGCAAATTTGAGTGCACTTGGCAGTTATTTCTAGCATGATGTGAAATCATCCCTAGGACAAGTCTTTTTATAAATGTTTCTTCAATTATCCTTCAAAATGTGGACTATTTAATTT
>NW_026371298.1:5631-5912 GCF_001194135.2 Octopus bimaculoides | reverse complement strand
ATAACCTCTTTCGTAGCTAGAAATAACAGCAAAATTCCGCACAAATCAACTATATCTATCTTCCATAAAACAGAAAAGACAAAGAATCGAGGCGCCAAAACCGAAAGTTTACAGAATTAAAATCATTGAATATTTTCATTGCTTAATACTTACGGAAATATTTCATAAAGGATGGTATTGTTATATATGTATGTGTTTGTGGTAGTTGAGAAATACATTATGAGAATAAATAAATGTATTTTCAACTATTTAAAAGAAGTTCTCGCTTAAGACATTTAAGG
>NW_026371298.1:4803-5621 GCF_001194135.2 Octopus bimaculoides | reverse complement strand
TCAAGTGGAAGCACTTTCAATGCACATGCGTGTTCTGGCGGAAATATGTAAGGTACTTAACTCTGTTTACATCCCTTTATGTTTCAGTATATTACAGCTAATAAATTGACGTACGTGTTTTTATTTTTGATTTTATTGACTTTCCTATCTCACGCTGTTATACGTCGCTGCTCACTATGCCCTTCCAGTTCTTTCGGGGCTAATGCAGTTTCGCACCTCTTCTTGAAAATTGTATTTTTTCGAAAAAAAAATTTCTGATCCCTACGTTTTAGATGTTGGAGATTACAAATAAGCAAAATCAAAAAAACAAATACCACTCCCTCCCCCCAACTATCACACACTCTCCGTTAAAATTTTGAACTTTTTCGAATTTTTTTTTCCCCCTGTTTTCGATGATGGAGATTCCGAATATGCAAGAAACCACGTTTTCTAAATTTTAAATTCAATAAGCATATATAGATATGTGTATGAAGAGAGAGATAGATATGAATGTCTTCCTGGGGCTAAAAACAACAGTATCACCGTCCTCTGTTGGACCGCCACATTTAGTTGACAAATATATTTTATGAATAAACGGACAGTTATAAAAACATAGACACATAAATATATAATGAGTGAAAATGTTCAAAATTTAAAATTGAAGGAGGGGGTGAAATATGAGCCCCTTATTAAAAATATTAATTATTAAGCATTAATGTTTGTTTCTCATAAAATAGTGTATATTTAATTTACAGTAAATAATTATTTACGATTATTTAAGGAAAACAAAAGTAAAACGCAAATTCTTTTCACTTTAATGTTTTTGTCTGTATTTAATT
>NW_026371298.1:4543-4742 GCF_001194135.2 Octopus bimaculoides | reverse complement strand
AACATAGGAATTCGAAAAAATTTTTTTTTTAAACAATGGATTTTTCAAGGAGAGGTGCGAAACTGTATTAGCCTCGTTCTTTCTTAATTCTGGTATTCTTTACCATCTTGGCCCAAATATTTTAAATGAACCGCATTAGATCATTCAGGCAACGTAAATATCTTAATTAGACATGTTTGGATTCTCATGGGAATGGAAC
>NW_026371298.1:3869-4007 GCF_001194135.2 Octopus bimaculoides | reverse complement strand
AAATATTCATATACGTTGTGTGTAGAGTATTATTGGAAGTGAGGGCATCAAGTCATAGAAACTATACCACAGCAGAGAGTAGAGTTTAGCACAGTCGTCTTGCTTGTCGGCTCCTGTCAAACAATCCAACCCATTCCA
>NW_026371298.1:3726-3839 GCF_001194135.2 Octopus bimaculoides | reverse complement strand
TGAGGAGAAACAAGAAGGTTTATTTCTTAGTTATTACAAACACGCACACCCTTTCCCCACACACGTCCTATTTACGATGTTGTAAGGGTCAGACGAGTATGTTGGAGTAGAAG
>NW_026371298.1:3469-3716 GCF_001194135.2 Octopus bimaculoides | reverse complement strand
GTCCTATTTACGATGTTGTAAGGGTCAGACGAGTATGTTGGAGTAGAAGTTTCTGTTGTCAGGTTCCCTTTCTGCAACCAACTGCCATCTGTTCGAAGACAAGTAATAAATCTCTCAGTCTCTTGTGCAAACGACAAACCTAACAAGGTTATATGGATGACTGGAAACCGAAGACACCACTTCAAACATCCCTTTATTCACAAAGGTCGTGCATAAAAACAGGGTGTTGTTGTTGTTGTTGTTGTTG
>NW_026371298.1:3270-3430 GCF_001194135.2 Octopus bimaculoides | reverse complement strand
GTTACATCGGTAACAGCCAGCAAGGAAAGAGACAAAAGCACATCTTTATGCCTCTGATATTACTGAGACAAAGCATTTTGCCTCTGTTACAGGTGTCACGTGAAAGAAAGAGAGCATTCTATTTACTGTTCCATTTCTATAAAAATTTCTGAGTTAAGCT
>NW_026371298.1:2697-3260 GCF_001194135.2 Octopus bimaculoides | reverse complement strand
TTACAGTAACAAAAGATTTTTTATAGGTTATCTAGGCTGAACGGAATTTAACCTCACATGCTGAAGAAGTGGATAAGTTTATCAGAGTGGAACAAAGTTGAAAAGGATAGTGTGAAATCTCCTCCAAAATATTGCTTCTCAACTTTATGAAAATCATCATAATTTGGTCAATTCAAAACCTATCTCTGCAAAGTTTCATTTAAAGAAATTAATAAGGAATTAACCTGGAGTGGGGCACTAAACTATACATATGCCTCATGTTCTTCCTTCGTGATTTCTTCTGTTTTGTATTTGGAAGCACTGATTATGCATATTTACAATATTCTTTACAATATTCCTGAGTATAAAAAAATTAACAACATATATAATTGTATAACATATTTAATAAGAGAATCATTTAAAGGACAATAAACAATAAATACACAGTAGTTATAGCTTGCGATATTCAAAAAGAATAATGTGTACGATTGTCAGGAGAGGGAGATTTGGTATAGCGATCCCTACATCATGGAAAGGAAACTGCAGGAGTGGTGAAGAAAGGAGCGGGAGATGAATATTGCAAA
>NW_026371298.1:2419-2686 GCF_001194135.2 Octopus bimaculoides | reverse complement strand
ATTTTAATTTTTGAAAATATTTTAGTCATAATTTCCATTGCATTAATCACAGGAATATTAGACAAATATAGCAAACAAGAAACTACCCTTTTTCTTTCTCCCCTGTATGAATACGTTTGTGACTTGTTAAGGCAGTATTTTGAGAAAATGGTTTACCACAGATATCACATTGACAATGGTTTCTCTCCCATATAAATACATTTGTGTTTCTTTAAGTTATTACTGACACAGAATAATTTACCACAAATATCACAATGATGTGGCTTC
>NW_026371298.1:2165-2409 GCF_001194135.2 Octopus bimaculoides | reverse complement strand
ATTACTGACACAGAATAATTTACCACAAATATCACAATGATGTGGCTTCTCTCTCGTATGAGTACGTTTGTGCGCAGTTATGTAACTACTACTGGAGATCCCACAATGATATGGTTTCTCTCCTGTATGAATAGTTTTGTGTCTCGTTAAGACATTACTTTGAGAGAATGATTTACCACAGACGTCAAAACGATATGGTGTCCCTGTATGAATACGTTTGTGTATAGTTAACAAACCATTTTGA
>NW_026371298.1:540-910 GCF_001194135.2 Octopus bimaculoides | reverse complement strand
GTGAAGCGAATGTGTGGTGTTACGTAGGAGTGCCTGTGCAGTGCCACACAAAAGCAACCTGTTCATTGTGAAATGGTCAGCACTAGAAGGGCATCTAGCTGTAGAAACAATAAGAAATCAGACTGGAGTTTGCTACAGCTCCCCCAGTTCGCCAACCCTACTCAAACCGTCCAATCCATTCCAGCATGGAAAACAGACATTAAAAGATGATGATGAAGTTAACATTTTAATTTAGTAAAATTTACATCATAGAATCTTGTGTGAAGCTGACATATTTCTAAACTACACTGACACTTTCACATTGTGTAACAGTTTTTAAAAAAAACTACAGAATGGTGGACACTAACATTAGTCTTTCTCCAGAAATATA
>NW_026371298.1:411-530 GCF_001194135.2 Octopus bimaculoides | reverse complement strand
TTAGTCTTTCTCCAGAAATATAACTTGACATTGTTGTTTAGATCCCAGTCTCTTCTGACAGGAGCAGACATGTGATTATAGACATTCCATCCATGAACATCCTGTCTATTTCTATAACA
>NW_026371298.1:0-401 GCF_001194135.2 Octopus bimaculoides | reverse complement strand
ACATTCCATCCATGAACATCCTGTCTATTTCTATAACATTGTATATCTATCACTACATCATCCAATACAGTCTTCATGACCCACAGGAGAAATTTAAGGAAGAAGTGCTGTTATTTCTAGTAGGTCATGTGATCATATGGAGAATCGCACGGCATACAATTTTTATGACAGATGAAGTAAGAATAAACACTTATGAATGATGAAAAGCCAACTAAATTACAGAAAAGGAATTATTTGTTTTGATTTCCATCCATGTGATTTCAAATTCAGCTCCACAAACCATCACACTGAGAAAGTGTCTTCTTTAATAGCACCAGTGCATCTAAAACCATCTGAGTGGATTTGATAGAAAGAAACTGAAAGAAGGTTGTCCTCTGTGTGTGTGTGTGTCTTCATATCAC
>NW_026371297.1:0-247 GCF_001194135.2 Octopus bimaculoides | reverse complement strand
CTGAAAGCCAATATTAATCAATGTAAACCTACCACCAGATGCTCTAACAAGACTGTCAGTTTGATATCTTTCTGTAATACACTCACATGTACACATAGACACACATACATATATATTCTTTTATTCTTTTACTTGTTTCAGTCATCTGACTGTGGCCATTGAAGCACCACCTTCAGGGGTTTTAGTCAAAGAAATCAACCCCAGGACTTATTCTTTGTAAGCCTATTACTTATTCTATCAGTTTCTT
>NW_026371296.1:0-382 GCF_001194135.2 Octopus bimaculoides | reverse complement strand
TATTTCCAGGTCTTTGTATTTTGAAAGTTTCTCCATTTCTTTTGGGGAAATGTTGTTATCTGCTGGTATTGATACGTCAATTAGAAAGCATTTTTTTTCCTTCGTGATCTTTGACAATTATATCTGGTCTATTGGCCTTAATTTCTCTGTCTGTGTGTATTGGCATATCCCAGAATATGGTTGCTTTCTCGTTTTCTGTGACCTTTTCTGGCGTGTGTTTATACCATCTTTTTTCTGTTGTTATTCCATAGTGTTGGCATAGCTTCCAGTGTATATAGATCCCAGCTCTGTCGTGTCAGTGATAATATGATTTATTGTTTCTTGTCCATCCACACATATTTTGCAGTTACTTGTTATGTTTCTTTTCATTATATGTTTTTGG
>NW_026371295.1:6839-7488 GCF_001194135.2 Octopus bimaculoides | reverse complement strand
ATATGCGTGTATACATACATAACAATGTTTACATAAATATGCGTTATTAAACGCCATTTATTGCTCTATTTGACATCCAATCAATTAATTTAAATTATTGATCTCTATGGAGTGAGATACGTTGCTTCTATTACACGAACGTTTATACACAAGCTATGCTAGCATACATATATCTTGGCTTGTTAATTCATCCTATTTAAGTATTTCGCTATTTGCTTCCTCACACTCTTATTGTATATATTGCGTGCACACGTGCAAACTGTTTCCTGACTGTTTGAGTCAATGTATATGATAGGCCATACGCATGTGTGTGTGTGTGTGTGTATGTATAAAGAGCGTGTGTGTAACTACGAGTATGTGTGTGTGTTTGTGTATGTGTGTTTGTATGTGTATATGTATTTGTTTGTGTATGTGTGTTTGTTTGTGTATGTGTGTGTGTGTGTGTTCGTTACAGAGAGAAAGAGTGAGAGAAATTATCCTCTTGATTTCTTTTCTTTCCCTCCCTTTCTTTCTCTCTTACTTTCACTTTCCTATTCTCTCTCTCTTCCTATCCCCCACTTTCTCACTGTCTCTTGTCTCCATAGATGTGTGTGTGTGTGTGTGTGTGCATGTGTGTAATACGACGCATCCATTTCCATGTAAGTATATA
>NW_026371295.1:2851-6457 GCF_001194135.2 Octopus bimaculoides | reverse complement strand
TACTTGTTTCAGTCTGTCCGAGGCTATAGTAGAAGACATTTGCCCATGGTACCAAGCAGTCGGACTGAACCCAGAACCATGTGGTTGGGAAGCAAGCTTCTTACTTTACAGCTACTCCTGCGCCTATATATCCATATATACATTTATATATAAATGGATAGATTGATAGATAGACAGACAGACGGACGGACGGGGACACACACACACACACACACACACAACTTTTTCTGCTCGTCACCACCACAAAATAATCATACACCGTCTTCACCAACGCTTATTCTGAAGGTGTTTACTACATGGATATTCAACCTGCCAGATATAGAAACCAAATCTCACTCAGATCTCACCCTACAGTCTTAAATATGAAGAGCACGTTAGGTAGTGTTTTCCTACATATACTACTTGAACTGGACGGGGTTGTCATGTTTGGAATGTGTAATCATAACTCTGCTTAGTGGGTACCGAGCTGGAGCTGAACTAATTCCGCCAACACTACCAAGACTCGCAACCCCACCACCACTACCAACAACAACTTTGCCATACACCACCTCCACCATCACCACCCCCACCGTACACCTCTATCTCTGTTACTGAGAGCTTTTATGTTGTCGCTCGACCTACGAAAAATAGCAGCCAAAAACTCACTCGTATTATAATCTAATGTCCTGAAAATAGACACGTTAGATAATGTAATTCTAGATTTCCTCCATATCAGAAAATGGCAGGAATGTCACGGCTGGAGTGTCTATGATCATAGATCTTCCCCACCAGGCCTAAACAACAACAAAAACAACGACCACCGCCAACTCCACATTCAATTTAGCTTTCTCTCTTCTTTACGGCCGACAAGAGACGGGCAGACAAACGATTCGATTGGTTGAGTTGCTCTGGGTGGGGCCTGCCTCTCGCATCTCTTGCCTGCCAGCTTTACTCTCCCCTGTCTATCTATCTTTCTCGCTTGCTTCTCCTTGCTCTCCACCGTCATCAACAGCAGCAGCAGCAGCGACGGTGCACGTTAGTGTGTAAATGAGACACGACCAAGCAGCTAAGCGATGTCATTGGACGACAAATTTGTGTGCTTCTCTGTTTTCCTAATCTGTCCGTTAACGATGTGAAACGCTGTTGGCTGAAGCAGAGCAACCACACACACACACACACACACACACACACAAACGCATTACACACAATACACACTGAACACACACGCATACACACATGCATAAATAAATACACACTCGATCACACATCATACTCACAGACAGGAACTCCCCCTTCTCCTCTCTTTCTCTTTCCTCTTTCACTTTCCGATCTCCTCCTGCTGCTATTTTTATCTTTCTTCTGACACTTTCACATCCACACACCTCTCTCTCTCCCACTTTCTCTCTCTTACTTTCTTTCTCTTCCTCTCTCTATCGCTCGTAAAGGCCAATACACACACACATGCACACTCATTGTAGTTAAACTTTATTTTTCTTTTCCGTTTCTTGTATATGTTGTTTGTGTTTGTTTATTTACGTTGATGTTTTCCTTTTGCTTTTTTTTACTCTAAATGAAAGTCGCTAGAAGTAAAAATGAAAGTGAAAGTAGCCGAAATTGATCGCTGATTGACTGACTCACTAACTGACTGACTGAATGTTCAAAGTTTGCCAAATAGCTTCTCACCCTTCGGTCGTATTGTCATCCTACTCATCTCTCATCTCTCGCTCTAATCTATACTTGTGATGGCCGTATGTATCTTTCAGCTGATCAACCACCACCGACACCACCACCACCACCATTAAAACCACTACTAAAACCACCGCTCACATTACCATCATCACCCACTTATACTATTAAAACCATCACTAACATTACCATTATCATCCACTATTATCACTAGCTCCATTACTAAAACGACCAGAAGCATTTATCATTCACACCGCCAGCCAAAAGTAATCGACATCTCTACCACTACCAGCATTGGCACCAATATAAACATACTAAAACCTAAATTCACCATTTATACCACTCCTACCACTACTGGCGCTATCAGTTATACCACCATACCACTAAAATCACAGTACCTAAACACCACTACCAACATCACTACAACACTGCCGTTAAGACTAATCAACAACACCAACATCAGCATCAAGATTAATGCCACTACCCAGGCTAGCACCAATACTGACCACATCGCCACCACTTCGGATGAATCGCTTTGACCTACTCCAAAAAAAAAATACTGTTCGCCCCGCCACCAGAATAAGAACGTCAAAAAACAAGACTTAAATACATAGCAACAACAACTACTACTACAATTACTACTACTACTACTATAAAAAAAAACAAAGAATACTAATAGTAAAAGTGACACTTCTATTACCACCGCCTCCGTCACCAACAACGGGACTAAGAACAACATCAGTAGTAGGTGCAGCGACGACGACAACAACAACAACAACAACAGCAGCAGCAGCAACTATAACAGCAAGTACACCATTGAAATCAAATCTGTTGGTATGATTTTCATTCGGATTATATAAAACAATTGACTGTATCAATTAATCGACGCACCAACACCACTTCCACCTCTGTCGCTGTCGCCACCACAAGTAGCCACGACATCGATTACAGTTCATTATTATTATTATTATTATTATTATTATTATTATTATTATTATTATTATTATTATCATTATTATTATTAACGCCGGTGCCACTAACGACTTCGACCAGCCGCTACCACCACCAACATTAACGCTGCCAGTACTTCCGCCAGTACTACGGAGGCTATCAACACTGCCGCCATCATCGCAGACCCCACCGCCCTCGCCAACGCCGTCGAAATGGATTTATTGCCAATAGAATCGGATACGATGTAAACACTCACATGAAGCACCAAAATACGCTCATCGATTCCGCAACACCCACCGACGTCCGTTCCCCACCATTGGCAGATGTTTAAATAAACATACATATATTGATATATACATATATACATACAAAATATATATATATATATATATATATATATATGTATATATATATATATATACACATACATACAAACACACATACATATACAGACACATGTACATATACATATATGCATACACACACATACACATACACACACACATATTTATATATATACATATATATATACAACCCTCTCTGCCTTCCGTCACCAGCTGTCCCTGTCGTTTTCTTAAATGATCAGGGGCTAATCTAAAGAGATACGCTGAAAGTAAAAGTGAAAGTAGACGCGAGAGATAACCAGGTAAACAGTGATTTAACTCGCCTCAAATGTTCTTCTAAAACGCAATGTAGACGGTTTAAACCGGAGGATTATCATCAACCACAGACAACGACGAAATCACAATTTTGGTAATTTGTTTGTTTTTTTTTTTACTCTAGGAATTCTAGCACATTTTATTCTTTTATTGGTTATTTTTGCTTTTTTTTTTCGAATTGCTCTTTGTGATTGATTTTTTTTTCATTGTTTTGCGTTTTATATTTTTTAATTGTTATTGTTTCCTTCTGAGGACATTATGTAAATACGCTCTATTCAGTAACAATACGAACAGTAAAAAAGTATATGAATTTAAAAAAAAAAAAAAAAAA
>NW_026371295.1:1107-2110 GCF_001194135.2 Octopus bimaculoides | reverse complement strand
GAGAGAAGAAATAAGAGGAGAGAGAGAAACAGAAAGAGAGAGACAGAGAGACAGAGACAGAGAAACCAATTATTAATTGGCAATTACAGGGAAATTTCAGTGGTTAATTGTAGTAATGATGATGATGATGATGATGATGATGACGGCGGCGATGATGATCTATTTAATAATATTAATAACAATGTTATTTCATTTCGTAGTTTCTTTAATTCGTATTTTTCAATTTGCTTGTAAGTGGGCGGTGGTGATGGGGAGACGTGGAGAGTCGAAATTTTTGAAGCGACCAACGAGAAGTTCGGAGGAGAAGGTGGAGTAGAGAAGAGGCGGGAATGGTTGCGGTGCGGTGCAGTATAAGGTGCGTCTGTGTGGCTTGGTGCGTTGTGTCGATGTGGCAGTGTGAGTGTGGGTTCTGGTCGGATGATAGAAGATTTGGAGGAAGGTGGGAAAGTTGGTGCGGTGGAAGGGGAAGCTTTTATTAATTGCTTGCTCCTCTGGGAAATTATTGGATAACTAGTGCCAATTGAAAAAGAAAAAAGAAAAGAAGGAAAAAAGGAAAAGATGAAGAAACATTTTACCGCAACTGCAACGAAGAATCTTCAAATTGTTACCAGCGTCGCCATCACAACAGCAGCGATAATTACAATCAGGGCAACAACAAAAACAACAACAACAGCAGCAGTAGCAGCAGTAGTAGTAGTAGTAGTAGTAGTAGTAGTAGTAGTAGTAGTAGTAGTAGTAGTAGTAGTCAACTCTTCATTTGCCACAAGGGTTTCGAAAAAAGAAAGAATACTAATATAGTATGGAAAACATCGAAGAAACAACGCCACCACTACCACCACCACCACCAACACCACCAACAACAACAACAGCATCAACAACAACACTTGACAGTAACAATGTTGAAACAACTTTACCATAATTTTGCTATTGATGAAAAATAGAAGACAACAATTATTTTTCATTTATTGAGGAGGAAGAGGAGGAAGAGGAGGAGGAGGAAGAG
>NW_026371295.1:0-217 GCF_001194135.2 Octopus bimaculoides | reverse complement strand
TAATTTCATTTAAATTTTGATAAATTAAATTGAATTTTTCCCTGTAAATTTGGATTTTTAACCCCAATATTATTATCATAATTATATATATATATATATATATATATGCGTGTGTGTGTGTGTGTGTGTGCGTGCGCGCGTGTGTGCGTGTGTGTATATATATGCACATATATATATATGTCTATATATATATGTGTGTGTGTGTGTGTGTGTGTGT
>NW_026371294.1:0-330 GCF_001194135.2 Octopus bimaculoides | reverse complement strand
TTATTATTCATGATGTTCTTACTATTGTTACTACAAGATAATATTTTATTTTATATATATAATGTTTCATACATATTTTTGTTTGTAGGGTTATTTTATTTGTTTAATTCTTTTTTTTTATATATATTTACATTTGATCACATAATTAGCCGTCTGATTTACTACACGTCCTGTATGAGGGTTTCTGCTTCTTTAGCTGTTTGGTCGTTGTTGCTGTTATTTTGCATTTTATTATCTTTGTGTCATTGTCGTTGTTGTTGTTGTTGCAGTAGCTTTTTCTTTGTTGTTTATTGTTATTGTTGTTGCCGTGGTTTGTTTATGTGTTCTTGT
>NW_026371293.1:0-390 GCF_001194135.2 Octopus bimaculoides | reverse complement strand
AATGTCTTCAGCAAATGCTGCAGACGTGCTATCACCAAGCAAGTGCGCACACATGTTTGTGCTTAGGCTTAACGTCTTAACCTGGGGCCACAACGTGGATGACTTAAGGCATGTGCGCACTTCATCAGCCTTGGTCCCTTTAGGGATGACGGAAGGGTTTGCTGGAAATCTGAAAGCAATAGAGTTACAGCACCCATAGAAGCTGTAGAATCCCTGATATCTTTCAGTGACCGGTCCAGTGCCTCAAGGGCACCCTTATTGGCCATTGTGCATTCGTCCCATACAATGAGACGGCACTGTCTAAGAACTTCAGCTTCCTCTGAATTTTTCCTAATGTTGGAAGTAGGAACCTCGGCCCTAACCAAATCCAAAGGCAGCTTGAATGCCAAG
>NW_026371292.1:501-765 GCF_001194135.2 Octopus bimaculoides | reverse complement strand
TATATATATATATATATATATATATATATATATACATGTTTATATACATGTATGTGTGTGTGCATATTTGTGTATGTGTGTATGTGCATGTGTGTATACATATGTATAGATGTGTGTGTATACATATGTATATGTGTGTGTATACATATGTATATGTGTGTGTATATACATATGTATATGTGTGTGTGTGTATACATATGTATGTGTGTGTGTCTATACATATGTATATGTGTGTGTGTATACATATGTATATGTGTGTGTGTA
>NW_026371292.1:0-491 GCF_001194135.2 Octopus bimaculoides | reverse complement strand
GTGTATACATATGTATATGTGTGTGTGTATACATATGTATATGTGTGTGTACATACATATGTATATGTGTATGTCTATACATGTGTGTGTCTATACATATGTATATGTTTGTGTCTATACATATGTATATGTGTGTGTCTACATATGTATGTGTGTATGTCTATACATATGTGTGTGTATATATAAATGTAAACATATATAAGCACACACATAAGTGCATGCATGGATCTGTTGAAACTTAGATGCATAATATAGACCCTCATGGATATGTACATTGAACATACACACACACACACACACAATTATATATGTTATGCTTACATACATGTGTGTGTGTGTGCGTGTATGCATATTTATATAAATAAAGAAATGCACCTGTGAATATACAAATGTGTACAGATACATGCATGCATGTGTACACCAAGATATACATACACCAATTACGCTCATCTCATTCTTCCCCGTCCACCAACCACTGCTACCACCATCGC
>NW_026371291.1:0-230 GCF_001194135.2 Octopus bimaculoides | reverse complement strand
TAGTAGTAGTAGTAGTAGTAGTAGTAGCAGGAGCAGGAGGAGAATGACAAATTTACCCCCTCTGCTGCGGAAGATGATGATGATGATGATGACGATGACGATGACGATGACGATGATGATGGGTGCGATGATTACAATAATGATGCTGATGTTGATGATAATTGTGATGGTGCTGATGATGGTGGTGTTTCATTGTTTCATTATGACGATGATGGTAATGAGGATGGAGT
>NW_026371290.1:1980-2335 GCF_001194135.2 Octopus bimaculoides | reverse complement strand
ATATATATATACATATATATGTATGTATATATATAAGGGTGGATAGATGTGTGTATACATAAATTTAAAATGAACGAGCATCATCTTCGTTGCTTGAGGTGCCTCATAACTTGTCTATGATTTTATACATACATGCATACATACGAAACTATATATTCATCCTTATAGACATGCTTACATATACATACATACACTCTACCGAACACCAATAGGTGTGTGTGTATGTATCTATCTATCTATCTATCTATCTATCTATCTATCTATCTATCTATCTATCTGTCTATCTATCTATCTATCTATCTATCTATCTATCTATCTATCTATCTATCTATCTATATCTCACTCTCTGTGTGTA
>NW_026371289.1:0-386 GCF_001194135.2 Octopus bimaculoides | reverse complement strand
ATATATATATATATATATATATATGCATATATATATATATATGTATATTTATATAACATGTATTGTTTTATATACATAATAGATTTAATCTTGTATATTTTATATTTAATATATAATATATCGCTTACAATATATATTATGTATTCATTATGCATATATTACATAAAATTTATACAGTATTTGTTGCATAATATGAATATATATAAATACATATATCTTTGTGAATGTGTGTATAATGTATATGATATAATGTATATAGAATTATACATTACATTGTGTATATGTTTCAAGTAGTAAATATATTATATTCAGCGCATATACACCATGTATATAGAACGTATAGTATATAATTACTATATATATATATATATATATATATATATATA
>NW_026371288.1:0-222 GCF_001194135.2 Octopus bimaculoides | reverse complement strand
ACACTTCCTGTTTTGACACCACACTTCTTGCTTAACACAAACTTTTAGCCCCTTTTCTCTTTTTTAAAACCTAACACAACTCTCAATTCTCATGCATCCTTATTTTTCCAACCATTATATACATGAATTGCCATTGAACTTTAAAAGCTCAAAGACAATATAATGTATTAGCATATTTATTTTTTTATATATTATCTTTTTTATATATTATTTTCTTCATTT
>NW_026371285.1:0-406 GCF_001194135.2 Octopus bimaculoides | reverse complement strand
TACACATATATACATATATATATATGTACATGTATATATGTATATATACACACAGCTGTGCATAAATTCAAACATATGTGTACACATGTGTATACATACGTACTTAGGCACACATATATATGTGCATATATATGTATATCTATATATAGATATGTATATATGTATCTATATATATATGCGTATGTGTGTAACTGTGTGTGTATGCATGTACGTATGAATGTATGTATGTATGTATGTATGGATGGATGGATGGATGTACACTTAAAATATGAGAGAAAGGAAATGGAATTCATGAGACTCTTTATTATTCACTATGATCGTTTCATCCCATCATGCATCGGTGTCTCGTAGGTGAGATACTGTATAAACGGTATACTACGAGGTGTATGCCCAAATTTAAACACAC
>NW_026371284.1:427-565 GCF_001194135.2 Octopus bimaculoides | reverse complement strand
TGTTTGATACATACATACCCTCTCCACATTACCTCCTCACATTCCTTCTTCCTTGCTAAACTTATGCCTCCACCCATTCATTCTTCCTTTTACTCCCTATACTTTTCTCTCTGTCCTGTCAGATTAACTGACCATACA
>NW_026371284.1:0-166 GCF_001194135.2 Octopus bimaculoides | reverse complement strand
ACCTTTGCTATATCCACCTTTGCTATATCCACCTTTGCTATATCCACCTTCGCTACTACAATTATCTCCGGAAAATAACCACAAGGATTATTCACATGGATGTTTACCACTGGAAGGAAGCTACACTCCAAGTACTGTTTCTTCTTTCTTTTTTCAGCGCATCACT
>NW_026371283.1:0-547 GCF_001194135.2 Octopus bimaculoides | reverse complement strand
TAGGAATTAAATTTCTTTTTAATCAAAAAGGTGTTCTATAATTTTTTTTTCAAAAAGGTGTCGTTCTATAATTTCTTTTTCAAAAAGGTGTCATTCTATAATTCTTTGGGAGAATATTAAAAAGCTGTGGGCCCCTGAAACCCAAATTGTTGCAGTAACTGGTCCTGAAGCGCGATGGCATTGCTAGGATCTTTGGCACTATGCAGTGTCGTCCCGTTTTAGCATTGGTGTAGCTACATAAGAAAATATTAAGGTGTTTGGCCCAAAACATTTACAAATCAAGTACGATTCCCTTAAGCATAATCTACATCTGTTTAAATTAGCATTGAAGTGTGTGTGTGGGGGCTTTGGATAGGACTAACCATTCAATAGTATAGCTCATATTCCTCCTCTTCAAATCATGAATATAATATGCCAATGCAGTAGAATTTGAGTATTTGGCATTCGAAAATGAGCTCATGTTGACCCGATATCTCCTTTTAGATTCAATAGTGCTCCCAATATATCCCCTAACCAAATTATTCTCCTCTCTAACACTACTACATTT
>NW_026371282.1:557-1056 GCF_001194135.2 Octopus bimaculoides | reverse complement strand
ATGCGCCTGTACACACATACACACACACAAACGTACACACACATATATATGTAAAATTGTGATGATATTTATTCGATAATTGATGAGGGAGTCGTCGGGCAGGTCCGTCTCCATTGTATTTTCCGTGCTTTCCCGAATATTCTTCCTCATCGCACTCCCCATATCACACACACACACACACACACACACACACACACTCATTCGCAGACATATGAGTGTGTGTGAATCTGTTTATTTGTAGTAAAACCTGAATGCTTTTATGAATATTTTATACATAGATATGTATGCGCGCGCGCGCGTAACTAGTCCAACATAAATTAATTGGAATACAGAATCCATTTATATAGAGTACAACACCTGTATTTTATCAAGGGTAATGGTCGATTTCGAAATAATGTCCGCTCAATATTTCATATATACATATATACGTATATATACACATACATACATACATATATATATATATATATATATATATATATATATATATATATATATA
>NW_026371282.1:0-547 GCF_001194135.2 Octopus bimaculoides | reverse complement strand
ATATATATATGTATATACAGAGAGAAAAAAAAATGAGATACTGAATAACTCAAATACTTACAATTATCAGTTATTTACAGTTTTGCTAACATTTATTAATACTGATGTTAGTGTGAATATAAGTACCCATACACACGCACACAAACGCACAAACACACTCACAAACACACACACCCTCACAACCACACACAGACACGCTGTAGGGACTGGTTTCAAATCCTTGTTGGGAATGACTTGGTATTTTGTTATATTTTTATCCGAAATTTATTCTATATGATAAATACCAGTCATATTTTGGGGTAGAATTTCATTATAATATCCCCACTGGTAAAGAGCATGAAAACTAGAAGCCTTAAAATTTTAGAGGTGGACATATAAATATGTATATACACACACATATAAATATCTATATACATACACAAATATATATACACACATATATATGCCATCATATAAGTGTATATACCTATGCGTGTGTATGTATATATATAAATATGAATATATATATATGTATACACAATATATGTGTATATATATATATATATAT
>NW_026371281.1:0-221 GCF_001194135.2 Octopus bimaculoides | reverse complement strand
CATAGATACACAGATGAATTATATTATATACTTAGACTATATATATATATATGCGTGTATATATGTGTGTATATACACACATACGTAGATACACACATGAATTATATTATATACTTAGACTATATATATATACATATATGTTTATACATATATACATACACATATTTGTATATACAAATATATATATATACATACATATACATATATATATATACATACAT
>NW_026371280.1:0-354 GCF_001194135.2 Octopus bimaculoides | reverse complement strand
TATATATATATACATGTGTGTGTATATATATATATAGAGAGAGAGAGAGGGGAGAGAGAGAAAGGTAGTTGCATAGATTCATAGGTAAATATACAGATTGATAGGTGTATATAGATATATATCGATAGATATATCTCTATATATCAGTCTATATATACTTGTGTGCGTGTGTGTGTGTGCGAGTGCATGGTGTTTGTGTGTGTGTGTGTGTGAATGTGCCTATATATATGTGCATATATATATAGAGAGAGATTGATAAATATCTACATATATATATATATGTACATATAGCCATGATAGATTTGTATAGGGCAGCTGTGTCAAATTCTCTTATACACCAGATGTGCCATCAAA
>NW_026371278.1:0-441 GCF_001194135.2 Octopus bimaculoides | reverse complement strand
ATATGTAATGTTTATTATTTATTAGGGCAGCGAAATAGCCAAGGAAACAGCATCAAACGGACTGATTTGCCTTCCTGGTTCCAAGTTCAAATCATTTTATCATGCAACAACTTCCCATTGGTCCATTTCTAAAAAATTTCATATTTCCACCACATCAGAAGACACAAAAATTCTTTTAAAACATGCATGAACACACTCGCATGCATACACACACACACACACACACACACACACACACAGAAATACATAAATACATGCATACACATACACATATCCTTAGCTACATTTCTCCTTCACTTTTTTCTACACTTTCATTTCCATTCCAGATGATGATGAAGATGGTGAAAGAATCACCGTTCGAAGTGATGATGAGCTGCAGACTATGTTGACTAGTGTGAGTTGAATTTTCATCCCTTTTGTATTCTTATGCATACATATATA
>NW_026371277.1:0-220 GCF_001194135.2 Octopus bimaculoides | reverse complement strand
ACATTCCGGACTCCGACTGAAGAGGCAATTGGCTGCGAATGATCCGTGTATCTTGTTTTGTCTTGTTTGCCATTGTCGTACTATTGTCCTTTCTTTCCGCATGTTGTGTTCCGACGGTTTCCGTTTGTTGTGTTCTTCCTGTTCTACATTTGATATATATACATATGTGGAGGCGCAATGGCCCAGTGGTAAGGGCAGCGGATTCGCGGTCATAGGATCG
>NW_026371276.1:0-260 GCF_001194135.2 Octopus bimaculoides | reverse complement strand
TACTAAATAAATATCTGTATTAAATCAAGTAGTGTTTTAGCTCGAAGGCCGATGTAATATTTATCTTTTGAGATTTTCAAAAAGAATTTTCATGCCACGTTTATCAGTTACTCTCTTGATTTAGAAAAAGTCTTGTGTGTATGCTTCACATTTATTTTTTAACTGTGATCGAGCCACCCACCCCACCATTTATTCGTCCATCTGTCTGTCTGTCTAACTGACTGTCTCTCTCTCTATATATACACACACACATATACATA
>NW_026371275.1:0-212 GCF_001194135.2 Octopus bimaculoides | reverse complement strand
TTGTAAATTTAGCATCTCTAGATGTTTCTTTCTGAATATCTGTCTCTCTTCATCTATCTTCCTTCGGCCATTTATATGTACATGCACATATACCCGCACACATACAATTACATATATGCATTCACACATACACGTATATATACCTAGGTATGTATGAAAGTCGGTAGATAGATAGATAGATACATACATACATACATACATACATACATACA
>NW_026371274.1:0-228 GCF_001194135.2 Octopus bimaculoides | reverse complement strand
GCGGTATTGCTTGTGACGCACATGGTAATTCTTGAGCAGGGATAAGGACTAACTGGCCTATGTAAGTTCGGAGGTGCTGGTTATTTTATGTTGATGCACGATGTCGCTTCGTCGAGCATGCATAAATGCCTGCATCTTCAAATTTGCAAACTAGAATATCATACTGATGACGGAAATGAGGTTTTTACTATTCTGATCCAGAAACGCGTCTATGATTAACTAAGACTG
>NW_026371273.1:0-312 GCF_001194135.2 Octopus bimaculoides | reverse complement strand
ATATATATATATATATATATATATATATATATGTATATATTAATGTATGTATATATTTTGTACAAGTCAGTTAAAATAAATCAATACCAATGAAATATGTTTATATATTCTCTGCAAGATATTCTGATTATACCACCATTCAAAAACAGGCCTTTTATTATTTTTTTTTTCTGATTAATTTCATTCATTTTGTTCTTTTAAACATGTTCTTGCTCTTTTTTTTACACTTCACCCATAATTGGTGTAGAGTGTAATGCAAAAGTAATAATAATAATAATAATAATAATAATAATAATAATAAATGCAAATTAC
>NW_026371272.1:0-491 GCF_001194135.2 Octopus bimaculoides | reverse complement strand
AAAATAAAATGTAGACATAAACTACTTTATTTATATAAAAACTTTAGGTAATGATTTTTTTTTTAAATATGGATATGTGTATATGCATGAGTATATGTATATATATATATCAGTGTGCGTGTTTTAGTCTATATGTGTTAGTATGTATGTATATTTTAGGTGTATGTATATATGTTTACCTATATATTTATATAGGTTTAAGTATGTATATGTGTTTGTGTTTATATATGTTTGTGTTTATATATGTTTGTGTATGTTGAGTGTATATTTGTATTTACATGTATGTATAAATATATGTATTTGTGAGTATAGATGTATATTTATATATATTGTGTGTGTGAGTGAGTGTGTGAGTGTGGTTTTGTTTTATAATATTCCTTCTTTATTCATTCATTTATTTATTTGTGTGTATATATTTTTATATATATATTTATGAGTATGTTTGTGTATATGTATGTATATGTATATTTATGTATGTACTTATGTAAATG
>NW_026371271.1:0-374 GCF_001194135.2 Octopus bimaculoides | reverse complement strand
TCAATTTGAATCGTTCTCAGTCGAAAGACGCCTGTTGTTATTTCTTGTTGCATTCGTAATTGTGTACCATGTTCTCCGTTTTTTTTGTTTGCTTGTTTATGTTTTTTTTTTTTGTCTTTGTTGCCGTACACATTCGCTAGCTTTCTTACAAAGGGGTCTAATGCAATTAGCTAAGACTTTTTGGGGGACAACTAGATCGAACCATCTCAAGTGTAACTGTCCGAAATGGTCGTGACTTCTATTACTTGACTGATGAAAGAAGTCCAAGAATGACCCGTCTATTTTTTTGCCTGTCCTAATTGTTGTTTCAGTTGTCTGCCTTTGTGTTGTCTGTCTGTCCGAACGTCTTAATGCCCTCTATTCCGTTTTCGTTC
>NW_026371270.1:0-259 GCF_001194135.2 Octopus bimaculoides | reverse complement strand
TTCTCCTCTGCCCGTGATAAATCTTGATAAGTAGATTAAATTTATGATGAAGGCATGGTGCACTTTGCTGTATATTCATCTGTAACTTACATATTAGGGCTGTCACAGTGTACCCTATACAATTAAGCACAGTCTTTTAGAATATGCAGTAGGGTTCTCAATTAGAGCTGTGATGTGTGGACTGTGGTCCTGCCACTAGTTTTTTGGAAGACAGTTGACACGTGGCTTACACTTCAGTTTAGTTGATATTAAGTACATA
>NW_026371269.1:0-654 GCF_001194135.2 Octopus bimaculoides | reverse complement strand
ATGTATGTATGTATGTATGTATGTATATGTATACTCACACAAGTATTTTCATACGAAATGCGTTGAAAGCAACACATTTCGACTAACCTAAGCCGTGGTATAATATCACAAAATATTTCGATACATAGACACCAATTATTTAGGATATTTAGAGCTGCAACATTAAAAATTATACAGTAAACATTGATCATAATTAAGCCACTCAGGAAAACTCCCATCAAACAAACAGATCTGAAAATACCAATTTAACGGTGAAACTGGTTCTGTTTCTGCACACCGAATATGATTCGCTTCATCAACAAGCTTCAACACAATAAATAAATAAATAAATAAAATGGTAACTGCACGATTCTAACTTGAAAGCACAACGGAGATTTTGGCTGGCTACCCTTCCGAACGAAGAGATACAGGCATGGAAGGAAATGAGCGAAGAAATCTTTTTAAGAATTTGTTAAAGGCGGGCTTCCACACAGTCTCCGTTCACCGTATTCTCACTTTAAGTCTCCGTTCACCGTATTCTCAGCCCGAGGTTATAACTCTCACTGAAGGTGCCGAACAATGGGATCGAACCTGGTGATCATGAAGTGGACTTGTTATCTACAGAGCTATTATTATTATTATTATTATTATTATTGAGTGAGAGAGCAGTGCATG
>NW_026371268.1:0-436 GCF_001194135.2 Octopus bimaculoides | reverse complement strand
TTTATATATCTACATAAATGCCATAATATTTATCATATGAAATACACATGGTATACTCTGTGTGTCGGCATAATACATCATAAACATACGTACATTACAAACATTATATACGCATCTAGTGTGAACAAGAGTCATGTGTGTGTGTGCATGTGACTGTGCCTGTTTCCATATGTGTGTATGTGTGTGCGTCGCGCGTGTTAAGAATATTTAATAGTCTATATTTTATGGTATATATTTCATTATATATTTTCATTTATATTCTAAGATATTTATCTGTATAGTTAAATATCTGATTGTACTTTTTTTATACGCAATATATTATTTCCTTTTTCTCCTATTTTCTTTCACTATTTCTGATACGTATTCACGTTTATGACATAAATATAAATATATATATCTGTATCTATATCTATATATATATATATATATATATATA
>NW_026371267.1:0-335 GCF_001194135.2 Octopus bimaculoides | reverse complement strand
ATGTAAATAAATAAGCATTACATTTGACAGAGTAATCTGAATGCTAAAGGTTAATGCTCAACTAGTATAAATTCGATAATCCTTTTGAAAAATAACATGTAAACTAAATTGTTAGACATAGAATCCTTTCTTTTAATTAGTAATCACTAGCTTTCAGAAACCATATCGTGATGAGATATATGACATCAGAGTTGATTTCTTTTATTTTTTTACCTTTTTTTTTACTTATTTCAGTCAATGGACTGTGACTATGCTGGGGCACCACCTTGAATAATTTTAATTAATTTTACCAAGCCCAGTACTTATTTAATTTTTTTTTTTTTTTGTAAAGCCTG
>NW_026371266.1:0-471 GCF_001194135.2 Octopus bimaculoides | reverse complement strand
GTGTGTGTGTGTGTGTGTGTGTGTGCGTGCGTGTGCGTGAATGTGTGTGTCTATAAATTAATCAGTTGTAGGATCCGTTAGAATCGAGGTATTTTATATTCAGGTCACCAGGAAAATGTCGAGTTTAACACATATGTACAAGTAACCCATAAATATCTACCTATCTCCATATGCATACACGCATGTAGGTTCACGATTCAATGCAAGTTCTAGCTCCAACATAGGGAAGGTGTCTACATAAAAAAATAACACGAATGGGTTTAAAGGTTTCCTACAGCTGTTTCAGATGCATTTTTACAGATGAATAGTTCAATTACAACGGTTACATCATAAAAAAAACTGTTATCATCAGGTGGACTAAAGACGACAGGAGGAGACACGTAGGATGGGGAGTCGCTGAAGAGGTCACAGGATGTGTGACGAAAGATTTCCAGACAAAGGATATAAAATAAGAACAATAATAAATCTGAA
>NW_026371265.1:0-471 GCF_001194135.2 Octopus bimaculoides | reverse complement strand
GAAGCAATACTTTATAAAAAAACAAATCCACTAGCCTTTTATTTAAACTTACTTAAACTAAACTTCAATGAGCTAACTATAGCCACCCCAGGTTGTAAACATAACTTCTCTCATGTCAATAAAATTAAGGATGTAACACAGCTTTGTATGAACAAAAAATAATAAAAATGCAAAATAAAGCACCTCGTAATGAAAAATAGTCATATACTAAAATAAAACACTTGAAGCTTCTAATGAAAGTGACCTGCCACATTACAAAAAAGCAATCTAGATTTTAGCTCAAGGCTATACTTTGAAATGTTTACACACTGTCAAAATAAACAAACAAATCAAATTATTTTAGATCTAAAAAACAAGTTTTAAAATTGCAGTAAAGCAGGTATAGAAAAATAGTGAAAGAACAAACTTCTTTTTCCATGAAGTGTGTTTTGTCTTTTTCCTGCTCTGGCCTCAAATGCAAGATTTTCTCCT
>NW_026371264.1:0-297 GCF_001194135.2 Octopus bimaculoides | reverse complement strand
ATCACATCACAACACACCACCACGCACACACCAGCACTGATCAATTCCCAGCCCCACATTTTCACACCTACACATACACACAGGCACACGTCAAGATTATCAGCTCTTTCCCACTCACACATACGAACTCTCTTATGCACACGCACATTCGTTTTGGGATTACCACTATTTTATTATCTCCTCTTCTTCCGAGCTCTCCCTTCTATCCGGCATTCGCCATGATAGATCGCTAGCCACTACGCATTCTTTTTTCTCTCTCCTTGTTTCTTTCTGTGGAAGAGCGTAGGCTCGAAACGT
>NW_026371263.1:0-218 GCF_001194135.2 Octopus bimaculoides | reverse complement strand
GATGATGATGATGATGATGATGATGATGATAATGATGATGAGCATCGTCATTATCGTCATTGTTGTTGTTGTCATCATTATCATCATCATCATAGTTCATTGTCATTGACAACATCTTCGTCATCATTGTCAGCGTCATGATCATGATGATCATCTTCATCTTCATCATCATCGTCGTCATCGTCAGCATCATCATCATCATCATTTAATATCTCATC
>NW_026371262.1:0-338 GCF_001194135.2 Octopus bimaculoides | reverse complement strand
TATATATATATATATATATATATATATATATATATATATACATGTATTCTTATAAATATATATATAATATATATATATTACATATACATGTGTATACACATATATGTTTGTGTATGTCCGTGTATATAAACATACACACACACACATATCACAGATATATATACAAGTAACATATATACTTTCATAGATACGTTTACAACTACTAAAGGCATAAATATATATGCATGTGTGTATATAAGTATACAATTGTATATATATGTATTTATATGTATTTACGTATGCATGCTTACATGCATAAATATATGAATGTATACACATACATACATACATATATATAT
>NW_026371261.1:0-431 GCF_001194135.2 Octopus bimaculoides | reverse complement strand
TGTGTGTGTATGTGCATATGTGTGTATGTAAGTGTGTATATGTACTTATGTATAGCATAAATCACAATGTGTTTTGTTTACATTGTTCTCAGCACTATCACCAGAGCTACCATGACTACCCCACCATCATCATCTTTTGATTTAAGATAGTTTTTTTTCTTTCTCTTATGTTTTTAATTGTTGGTTCTGTTTTGCTAATGCATCTTTTGTTTGTTTATTTGAAAGAAATCAATCAATAATAATCTATTGAAGTTAGAATGAAAATAGAAAACGTGATTGAGTGATGTTCATTCCATTCTTAATGGTATTAATTATGTAAATGAAATGAAATCGTTACCACTAGGAATTAAAACAGGGGTTTATTTTCATCATCATCATCATCATCTTATTTATCATAGTCCTCCAGGCAATCACAGAGGAGTTCAAGACAG
>NW_026371260.1:0-358 GCF_001194135.2 Octopus bimaculoides | reverse complement strand
TCTATCTATCTATCTATCTATCTATCTATCTATCTATCTATCTGATTGTCAGTTTGTCTGTCTATGTATACATGCATGTATGTATCTCTCTATCTATCTGTAAGTCAGTGCGTGTGTCTATATATCTATCAAAGATCGGTTAAAGAATGAATGAGAGTAGAGTAGGTAAGAGAGAGCAATAGAGTTAGAGAAAGAGAGAGAGAGAGAGAGAGAGAGAGAGAGAGAGAGAGAGAAAATGTCAGAGGCAGATGTCGGTTGCGTGGTGATAGAGTTTTAACAACAGTTTAATAATCACCGTAATGAATACGTTTCATAAAATGACACGTCTTCTCAAGCATTGTCAAAACAATTGATATAT
>NW_026371259.1:0-302 GCF_001194135.2 Octopus bimaculoides | reverse complement strand
CACAAATTTGTGATCTGTGTAGCTGACTATTTTAAATTGTGGACATCCTATACTATCTCTATCCGCTGTCCTACACAGAACTCTATCTACATATGATCTCGCCGATCCGACGCGGTTTGTCCAAGTCCACCGTAGCACATTTGGATGGTCGAGTCGGAACCTATCAGACAAATGGAAACGTCTGAGCAGGTTTTTGAGGCACTTACATCCTCTTCTACTCCTATCCATTCCCACATAGTCTAGATACGTGTCCAGTAAAGGTCGAGACGTTCTCAGGAAAACCTCTAGACGTCTAAAGAAAT
>NW_026371258.1:8131-10477 GCF_001194135.2 Octopus bimaculoides | reverse complement strand
TATATATATATATATATTTCTTTTATTCTTTTACTTGCTTCTGTCAGTTTGACTGTGGCCATGCTGGAGCACCACTTTTGGTCAAACAAACTGACCTCAGGACTTATTCTTTGTAAGCCTGGTACTTATTCTATCGTTCTCTTTTGCTGAACCGCTATGTTACAGGGATGTAAACACACCAGCATCGGTTGTCAAGCGATGGTGGGTGGATATACACAGACACACACACACACACACACACACAGAGATAAAAACAAACATATATTTATACGAAAGGCTTCTTTCAGTTTCCATCTATCAAATCATCTCACAAGGTTTTGGTCAGCCAGAGGCTATAGTAGAAGACACTTGCCCAAGGTGCCATACAGTACGATTAAACCCAGAACCATGAAGCCAGGAAGCAAGCTTCTTACCACACAGCTACACTTGCACCTATTATATATATAAATATAACGGAAAAACAGCAAATGATTTCACTGGAAACAAATCATTCACACATATGTACGCACAAACTTGTTCCCACCCTTGCCACTAACAGACAAACACACCAATTTCACTCACAAGGCTTTGGTCTGCCTGAGGTTATGGTAGAAGACACTTGCCTAAGGTGCCATGCAGTTGGACTGAACCCAGAGCCATGTTTTCGGGAAGCAAGCTACTTACCACACAGCCACTCCAGTGCCTATGTATATGTATGTATGTATATATATATATGTATATATGTGTATGTATATATATGTATGTATATGTATGTATGTATGTATATATTATATATAAGGTGAGGCTGGACCTCTTCTTGTCAGGTGTCCCAGATGAACCAACTTCACGGCAGGAAGTGCAGATGAGAGCAGCTGCATCAAACTCTCTCATGCACCAAATGTCAATTCCTGAAGTAAAATTCGTGAAGTAAAATTGTGTAGCAACACCAAATGGCGGTGCCCCAGCATGGCCACAGCTCATGAGCTGAAACTAGATAAAATGAAAAATGAAAATATGTGTATATATGTATGTATATATATATATGTATTTATATATATGTATGTATATGTATGTATATATGTGCTGTCAAATTCTATTGAGAAAGTAAGAACAAGGAGAGACAAATATGTAAGCATGAAAACCCAGTGAGGCCACCTAGAACAACAACAACAACAACAACAACAACAAGATGAAGCAGAATAAGAAGAAGAAGAAATAATTATTATGGCTAACATAAAGCATTAAAACAACAAATGTAAAACAGAAAGAAGTACAAAATTCTAAAAAGAAAAACATTGGTAGGAAAGAAAAAAATTGGTAGGAAAAGAAAAATCGAAATTCTGAACAGAAAACAAAAAAAGCTAATAAAATTATTTATAAAACAAACAAAAAAAAATATGTTGAACCAAAATGTAAATATATAAAAAAAGAAGAAAGTTTTTTGAAATTAAAAATAAACATATAGACAAAGGAGTGGCTCTGTGGTAAGTAGCTTGCTTATCAACCACATGGTACCAGGTTCAGTCCCACTGTGTGCCACCTTGGGCAAGTGTCTTTGACTATAGCCTCGTTCCAACCAAAGCCTTGTGAGTGGATTTGGTAGATGGAAACTGAAAGAAGCCCATCATATATATATATATATATATATATATATATATATATATAAACATGTATGTATTTGCGTGTCTGTGTTTGTCCCTCCATCACCGCTTGATAACCATGATAACCAGTGTTGGTGTGTTTGCATCCCTATAACTTAGCGTTTTGGCGAAATGAGATTGATAGGAATATGCAGCAGACTTTTTAAAAAATGCTTACTGGGCTCGATTCATTCGACTAAGAAATTCTTCAAGATGGTGCCCCAGCATGGCCGCAGTCTAGTGACTGAAGCAAGTAAAAGAATAAAAGAATAGAAGGTGTGTGTGTGTGTGTGTGTGGTTGTATGCCATTGCCATTTCGTAACGGAAGTTGGTGTATTAATGGCTCTGTAACTTAGCTGTTCGGCAAAAGAGATTGATAGAAAAAGTACTGGAATGAATTTGTTTGATTATTAGATTCAATGTGGTGCTCCAGCATGGCAGCTGTTTAATGATTGATTGATTGATCAATAGACAGTCTGACAGACACACAGTGACAGACAGACAGACAGACAGGTAGATAGATAGATAGATAGATAGATAGATAGATCAATAGATCGATAGACAGACAGACATACAGATAGATAGATAGGGAGAGAGACAGAGAGAAAGACAGAAAAAGAAGGGAAGACTGAGAGGGACAGAGACAGAAAGATACAAAGAGAGAGAGAGAGAGGGAGGGAGAGAGGGAGAAAACGAGAGAGAGAGAGAGAGAGAGAGAGAGAGAGAG
>NW_026371258.1:5416-8121 GCF_001194135.2 Octopus bimaculoides | reverse complement strand
GAGAGAGAGAGAGAGAGAGAGAGAGAGAGAGAGAGAGAAAGAGGAAGTATTCCTAAGAGAAATATGTGATGAAAAGGAAGACAATAACAAAATACAGAATAAAAAAAAAAAACTAATAACAGCTAAAAATAAACAAATAAATACACACACACACATATATATATATACATATATATACATATATAAACAGAAAGAACAATAAAAAAAGCAACAAAAACCACGACAGTATTATCTTCGAGTTAACGGACTTTCTTTATAAAAAGGACAGACCTCACCCTCCATTAGTCTGTAAAATTGTGGGTTTGCAACATCTATAATTATATAACTATAAATTAAATGTATATGTGGTCTGTGTAATCGTGCCATTTATCAGGATGTACGTCTGGCTGACGGACTGCCTGCCTGTCTGTGTGTCCACGTGTGCTGGGGTGTTTTGGCTGTCCGGCTGTCTTTGGTGTGTTTATTGTATGCTTCGTGTATCTGCGCTATCAATGTATCTGGCCATCGGTGCATACTGTTAGACCAGGAGTACCTAATGACAGCGTGTATATACCATGGTACACTCACATATATATATATATACATATACACACATAATATACATATATATATATACATATATATACATAACATACACAGATTGGAACCTGGTGCAGCCATCTGGTTTCACCAGTCCTCAGTCAAATCGTCCAACCCATGCTAGCATGGAAAGTGGACGTTAAACGATGATGATGATGATGATACATTTTTAGATACATAACATATATATTGTGTGGTAAGTAGCTTGCTTACCAACCACATGGTTCCGGGTTCAGTCCCACTGCGTGGCACCTTGGGTAAGTGCCTTCTACTATAGCCCCGGGCCGACCAAAGCCTTGTGAGTGGATTTGGTAGATAGAAACTGAAAGAAGCCCAACGTATATATGTATATATATGTATGTGTGTGTGTATATGTTTGCGTGTCTGTGTTTGCCCCCCCCCCCAACATCGCTTGACAACCGATGGTGGTGTGTTTACGTCCCCGTAACTTAGCGGTTCAGCAAAAAGAGCCAGATAGAATAAGTACTAGGCTTACAAAGAATAAGTCCCAGGGTTGATTTGCTCGACTAAAAGGCGGTACTCCAGCATGGCCGTAGTCAAGTGACTGAAAGAAGTAAAAGAGTGAAGAGTATATATATGTAGATAAGTGAAATCATATTCACGGACAGCAGTGGTGGGACATATAAGACTACCATGGTGGAGACACCTAAATGGCACTCACTACATTTTGCGGAGTGGTTGGCGTTAGGAAGGGTATCCAGCTGTAAACACCAGATGGAAACGGTCTGGAACCTAGTTACAACCTTCCAACTTACCAGTTCCAGTCTAACCATTTAACCCAAGGCAGCATGGAAAGCCTATGCTTGATGATGATAATGAAGATGCTGATGATGATGGGGATGATGTTGATGATGATAGTGAAGATGATATTGATGATGATGTTGATGATGATGGTGACGATGACAACGATGATGTTGTTGATGACGATGATGATGAGGATGATGTTTATGATGATGATGATGATGATGCTGATGATGACAATGATGAATACGGTCATGATAATGATGGTGATGCTGCATGTTTCCACACAGGTTTCCGACCAGTTGATGCTCGTCAGGCAGTGTCGACAGACAACACCAACGAACGTGAAGAGGAGACACTGTGGAAAAATATTTAATCATAGGCGTAAGAGTGGCTGTGTGGTAAGGAGCTTGCTTACAAACTACATGGTTCCGGGTTCAATCCTACAGCGTGGCAGCTTGGGCAAGTGTCTTCTACTATAGCCTCGGGCTGACCAAAGCCTTGTGAGTGGATTTGGGAGACGGAAACTGAAAGAAGCCCGTCTCATATATATATATATATATATGTATATATGTATATATATATATATACATATATATATATATATATATATGTATATATATATATATATGTATGTGTGTGTGTATGTTTGTGTGTCTGTGTTTGTCCCCCCAACTTCGCTTGACAACTGATGCTGGTGTGTTTACGTCCCCGTAACGTAGCGGTTCAGCAAAAAGTCACCGATAGAATAAGTACTAGGCTTACAAAGAATAAGTCCTGGGGTCGATTTGCTCAACTAAAGGCGGTGCTCCAGCATGGCCACAGTCAAAATGACAAACAAGAGAAAGAGTAAAAGAGTAATCATTCCGGGCAGGCTTTTAATTGGTTTATGGAGAAGGGGGTGGGGGGGATGTTCTTGCTGCAGACCTCTGGTCTTGTTGACAGATATCATCAGGCTGTGTGGCTGTTATAGGCACACACACACACACACAAACACACAAACACTTACACATGCATACACATACAAACACTTACACATGTATATATGTATATACACACAAACACATATATATACACATATATTAATATGAGTGGGAGTATACACACCCATATATATATATATATATATATATATATATATATATATATATATATATATATATATACATATATATATACATATACATATACAGAAAGGGATGGATATATATATACTTGATTCTACGCATACATATATACATTCACATATAAATTGCTAAAAATATATTCGTATAAATGTATATAGATATATGTGTCTGTATATATATATATATATATATATATACATATATATATTATGTGTGTGTATATATATATATATATAT
>NW_026371258.1:0-1148 GCF_001194135.2 Octopus bimaculoides | reverse complement strand
GATGTAATCGGCCAGTCACCTCCCACCCCCACCCGAAATTTCAGGCCTTGTGCTTTTAGTAGAAAAGATTATCAACATCATCATCACCATCATCATCATTATTATTATCAATATTATTCTCTTTTACTTGTTTCAGTCTTTTGACTGTGGCCATGCTGGAGCACCGCCTTTAGTCGAGCACATCGACCCCAGGACTTATTCTTTGTAAGCCTCGTACTTATTCTATCGGTCTCTTTTTTGCCAAACCACTAGGTTACGGGGACGTAAACACACCAGCATCGGTTGTCAAGCGATGTTGGGTGGGGTAGACAAACACAGACACACAAACATACACATACATATACATACATATATATATGACAGGCTTCTTTATATATATGTGAGTTTATGTACACATGTATGTATGTATATATATGTATCCCTTCACTGGAGACGGTGTGAGAAAGGATATATAAAATATAAACCCCCGAAATAGCTGTAAAACCTATTTATAAATGTTCTGAAATCTTTCAAAGCTTTGGATTTTTATCTCATTCTGAAAATTATATACATATATATATACATGTATACGATGGGCTTCTTTCAGTTTCCGTCTACCAAATCCACTCACAAGGCTTTGGTCGGCCCAAAGCTATAGTAGAAGACACTTGCCCAAGGTGCCACACAGTGGGACTGAACCCGGAACCATGTGGTTGGTAAGCAAGCTACTTACCTCACAGCCACTCCTACACCTATTATTATTATTATTAGCTGTAGTACTAGCAGTGCTACGTGAATGCAAACTAGGTCTTTGGATACTTTTGTTCATTCCGGTCATTTGTCCAACAATCAATTCCTCTCGAGGCTGCCTGCTGAGCAGAAGACGCAGATTTTGCTGTTGTTGTTGTTGTCGTTGGTGGCGGTGTTTTATTGGTCGGAATATTAAGTAGGCATTGGAAGTGATAGATGTCAAGGGTTCAAACCCTCAGGTATGAGCCTAATATTGATATATACATATGTATATATATACAAATATACACATTTGTATGAATATATACATGTATCTGTGTGAGTATATATATATATTTATGTATATATATACATACCTACATACATATCTATATATATACATACATATATATATACACATACATATATATATACACATA
>NW_026371257.1:0-348 GCF_001194135.2 Octopus bimaculoides | reverse complement strand
TATACATGCATGTATGTATGCATGTATGTATGCATGTATGTATTTATGTATGTATTTATTTATCTATCTATTTATATATATATATGTATACGTGTATTGTATATATGGATGTATATATACATGTGCAGGTGCATGTATAAATATATATATGTAATATATTGTAATATATATATATACATATATATATATATTGTTGTATTTGAGGATGGTTATATTGCCAGTTAGCAATATCTATATATATATGTGTATACGTATATAAATGGAACATATATATATACGTATACACATATATATATACGTATATATCTATACATACGCATATATATATATATATATATATATATATAT
>NW_026371256.1:0-208 GCF_001194135.2 Octopus bimaculoides | reverse complement strand
AAAAAGTTTTGGGCCATGTGCCTAGAGTATAAAAGGATATTAACTAGTAATCATCAAACACATATTTCACATTGAATATTCTGAGAATATCATTATGACTGAATTTTTATTGGTCTTTATTGATTCCGTTATGTATTTTTATTATGTTTCTTTAAATATTCCTTATTAAAAAGTTGTCATGACAGAGAAAAAAAAAACAAAAAAAAAA
>NW_026371254.1:0-348 GCF_001194135.2 Octopus bimaculoides | reverse complement strand
TGTTTTATTGATCTCTTGAAATGTAAACTCCAGTAACATCCATTTCGACCCTCAAGTTTTGTCAATATTTAAACACCTAAATGTTATGATCTGACCAAATACAAATTGTTTGCCTGTTTATGCCTTTATTCTATTATATATGAATGCTTATAACGATAGAGAGATAGATAAAGAGACAGATAGACAGAAAAAAGTCGTTATCTCCTTTTCAAATTCCATTGGGTCTCCTTCTGCGAATGACCTATCAATGACCATTTGCCATTAAAGTCTTACGTGCGCGCGCTTCACACACACGTGTGTATTGCTATTCCTAATCTTCATTATTCAATTCAGCATCGAAGCCTTCAG
>NW_026371253.1:0-227 GCF_001194135.2 Octopus bimaculoides | reverse complement strand
ATATATATTGGGTCATCTCGTAGATAATGCGGTTATTTTCAATTGCATGAACTAAAAGTCGGAGGGGGACGGAATAAACTACATGCATCAGCTTGCTATAAAAGCAGGTAGTAATTTCACCTTGTACAAGTTTTGAAGAGAGCAGTTCCATTTGAACAGTTATTTTTTCAAAGCTAAAATGGAAGTGACAAAGGAGCATATTCGGCATATTTCGCTTTATGAGTTCA
>NW_026371252.1:0-242 GCF_001194135.2 Octopus bimaculoides | reverse complement strand
TACAAAGAATAATTCCTGGGGTTGATTTCTTCGACTAAAGGTGGTACTCCAGCATGGCCATAGTCAAATAACTGAAACAAGTAAAAGAGCAAAAGAATATGCATACACACATGCATTTATTTAAACTAAATATTTGGCCACTGTTTGAGTTGAATTTCATACTCTGTGATCCTTTCAACCTAGATGTGGTGTGTGAAATTTGTGTCAGTTTAAACTAGTGTTTCTCAACCCGGGGCCCATAT
>NW_026371251.1:0-212 GCF_001194135.2 Octopus bimaculoides | reverse complement strand
TACAGAGAGAGCAGGAGATGCAGTAGATGATATTGCTAGAAGTGCAGGTGAAAGAGTCAGTGATGATAGGATCGATGATGGGTGCCTGTGAGGATGGTAGTGTTGGAGAGGTAAAGGCAAGTGCAGCAGCATGGGTGGGAGCAGGGGAACAAGCCGGGTTGGGAGGTTGGGTTAGGGAAGAAACTGTGGACCAGGAGATCATGTAGGTTGTG
>NW_026371250.1:0-255 GCF_001194135.2 Octopus bimaculoides | reverse complement strand
CCCACAACCTACGAGACTTCTTGGTCTACAGCTTCTTCTCCAACCCAACTTCCCAACCTGCCTCGTTCCCCTGCACCCGGCCACGCTGCCACACTTGCCCTTACCTCTCCAACACCACTCCCCTCACCGGCACCCATCATCGACCCTATCACATCACCGTCTCCTTCACCTGCACTTCTACCAATTTCATATATTGCTTCTCCTGCTCTCTGCCATTCTCTGTACATCAGACAAACGGGACGCCGCTTGGCTGAC
>NW_026371249.1:0-353 GCF_001194135.2 Octopus bimaculoides | reverse complement strand
ATATATATATATATATATATATATATATACACTTATATACATTTATATATATGTGTGTGCGTGCATGTATATATATATATGTATGTATATGTATGCATGTATATATATGTATGTATATGTATAGATATATGTGTGTATATATTTATATATATATATGTATGTATATGTATATACATGCATACACACACACGCACACAATATTGTGGAAATAATAGACGTGAAAAAAATTTGTACGCAAAAAATTGTATGAAAAGTTTTCAAGATGCTTCAAACTTCATCATGACAGCTTTTTACTTTCACATAAACATACACCGAAACGCACACGCACGAATACACAAGCACACACGCATACA
>NW_026371248.1:0-202 GCF_001194135.2 Octopus bimaculoides | reverse complement strand
ATACATACATATATATATAAACATATATATACATTATTTATATTTGATGAGTATTTGTCCTCATCTTGTTTGTTGTTAACACATTTCAGCTGATATACCATCCAGCCTTCATCAGATGTCTTGGGGGAAATTTTGAACCTGGGTTCCCATTTTCAAGGTATTTTTCGATGTTATTATTATTATTATTATTATTATTATTATT
>NW_026371247.1:0-279 GCF_001194135.2 Octopus bimaculoides | reverse complement strand
GTGTGTGTGCGTGTGTGTGTCTGCATACACGTATGTGTGTGCTTATATAGACGGGAGTTTTGGAATAGCTATCATTTGAAAGGAGTTTTGGAATAGCCATCATTTGAAAGGAGGAAAATTCCATTCATAATCCTAATTCCGGTTGTAGTAGAGAAATACTAAAATTGAACGAGAGGCGGTAGGTACACTTGTTTCTTTTGCTCTTTTCTTTTCCTATATAAGGTAGTGATAGCTATTCCAAAGCTCCGTCCATATATATATATATATATATATATATAT
>NW_026371246.1:0-586 GCF_001194135.2 Octopus bimaculoides | reverse complement strand
GTGTGTGTGTGTGTGTTCATTTATTTTCGTCGAGTCAGTCTCTTGCTACTCTACGGTGAAATTAACGCGCAAGTGGCTGAGCACTCCTCAGACGCGTGAACACAGGGAAATTTAGCGTAACACAAAGTGAAACAAGGCTGGCTCTCACATATGCAGGTACTACTCATTTTTGCCAGCTGAGTGAACCGAAGCAATAGGAAAAACAGTATCTTGCTTAAGGAGACAATGCATCACCAGGAATTGAATTCACAAACTTACGATCGTGAATCAAATATCTTAAGGACTAAGCTACATGCCTTTGCTATACATATATATATATACATATGTATATGTGTGTATGTATGTATATAATAAATAAAAAATAATATATATATGTAATAAATAATAAATAATATATATATATATATTATGTATGTATGTATGTATGTATGTATCTATCTATCTAATAATATAAATAATATATGCATATATACATATGTATATGTGCATACTTACATCTATATGCATATATATATGCAGATGTGGGCACAGGACGTCATGAAACGTGTACAACAAAAAATATGAAATACGAGTACATGGAATATGA
>NW_026371245.1:0-430 GCF_001194135.2 Octopus bimaculoides | reverse complement strand
ATATATACAATCATGCACCAATCATGCACATTAATGGCAATAACATAAATCAATTTGAAATGTTTCTCCTATTTTCGAAGTAAATATTTTAATCAATCAATAGAAATGATAAGTTGTATGAGTTCTATGAAGTTATTTTTTACAAACGTTTTCTTTTGATTTATTTATTTATTTATTTATTTATTTATTTAATTCCCTTTTCAATTATTTTATATATTTGTGTTTACTTCATTATGTTTTTATTTTGATTTATATATCTATTTATTTAGTTCTCTTTTCAGTTATTTTATATATTAGTGTTTATTTCAGTATGTTTTTTTTTTCCAGGTTTATCCTGTGAATATTTTCTCTTCTTTTTTTGTATTTAGTTTGTTTTTTCATTATTTCGGTTATTGTTCTTTTTATTAATACAGTAATATGGTTTTCTTCT
>NW_026371244.1:0-229 GCF_001194135.2 Octopus bimaculoides | reverse complement strand
CCGTTGATTGGATCAACTGGAACCCTCGACGTCGTAACCGACGGAGTGCTTATGATGCATGTAGGTATATATGTCTGTATGTCAGTCTGTACGTATGCATGTATGTATACATGTACGTATGTATGCATATATGTATACATCTATGTATGTATGCATACGCGTGTGTATGTATGTATGTATGTATGTGTGTATGAATGTGTGTGTATGTATGCATGCGTGTATGTATGTA
>NW_026371243.1:0-362 GCF_001194135.2 Octopus bimaculoides | reverse complement strand
GAGGTTAAATGGTTTAGTGAGGAGGAAGGAATGCGCAGAGGTAGTATATAAGTGGTGGGAGTATGGGTGACAAACCAAGGACAGTAATAAAGGAAAAGAAGAGTGAGATAGGTAGTTAGTAGTATCATATTCTAAAAGATAGCTGAACCTATTTACAGACAGTGGAATTGGGATTGAAAGTAGCCTGTATGTAGTGGTGGTGTTATTGTCAAGTAGAGTGTAGAGGAAGTAGATTTGGGAATATATATATAGTGGTGATAGGATCGATAAAGAAATGGGTCTATTCAAAAGATGGTAAAAGATGGATGGTTCTGCCAGGTCGAATAGGTTGCCTATGGGGAGCCGTGCGATTATGTTGCGTG
>NW_026371242.1:874-2221 GCF_001194135.2 Octopus bimaculoides | reverse complement strand
TATATATATATATACATACCCATGTAAACAACAGGCTTGTTTCAGTTTCCGTCTACCGGATCAACTGCAAAGGTCTTGGTCTACGCGGAGTTAGAGATAATCAACTTGCATAAGGTATCAGTTTTGGGAATGAACCCAGAGTCATTTGGTTGGGAGGCAAGTGGTTTCGACGCAAGCGTTGGAGTGAATCTATGTATGCGCATAATTTAATGTTTTTGTGTAAATTAGGAATGCACGTGAATTCATGTTTATTTATATTATGTTTTATATGCTATTTTGTCTGTCATGAGATTAAATTTATGGTTGTTGATACAACTGAGTACGTGTGTATAAGTGCTTGCGTGCGCGATTTTATTGGCATTATCGTCATAAATTCCATTAATTTAAAAAAAAAGATTATTATATATCTTATGGTATACTTGTGTACTTATCATCGTCATCATGAACAGCTCATTTAATGGTAATGCATGCATTAAAATTGTACCTCAACAATAATTAGATAATACATAATATTGGTTTCAAATTGTGTCACAAGTTTTGCAATTTCGACGGAGGGGTAAGTCAGTTACATCGACATCAGTGCTCAACGGGCACTTATTTTGTCGACCCCGAAATTTGACAACAGCGGAATTTGAACTCAGAATTTAAAGACGAACGAAATGCAGCTAAGCATTTTCCCCAGAGCGGTAACGTTTCTTCTTTTTTACTGCCCACAAGGGGCTACACACAGAAAGGGCAAACAAGGACAGACAAATGGATTAAGTCGATTATATCGACCCCAGAGCGTAACTGGGACTTATTTAATCGACTCTGAAAGGATGAAAGGCAAAGTCGACCTCGGCGAAATTTGAACTCAGAACGTAGCGGCAGACGAAATACTATTAGGCATTTCGCCTGGCGTGCTAACGTTTCTGCCAGCTCGTCACCTTAGACAATAAATAATACTAGACACACACGCACACACATCTTGGGTTGGCTTCGCGAATATTTACGAAAGGTGTCAATGTATGTTGCAAAGTTAATGATGCCCAAAGACTTCGGTTCGACATAAACAGGAACGACCGAAGAGTCTGCATAGAGAGGTAAAATGACCAGAGCTCTTTATAGTGTCCATTGCTTTACTCCTTTGTCTCTTGTCTGCAACGGTGTTTTATTATTCTCATTGCATTACTTTTCTTTTATTTGTTTCAGTGCGGCCATTCTAGGGCAAAGTTTTAAATGGCTTAGTAGACCATGTCAGAATTTCAGCTTATCTTTTAAAACTGCTTACCCATTCTATCACCCGCTTTTACCGAACTGCTAGGTTACGGGAGGGGTAGCTTATCCTGTTTAGGCTATATTATTAAC
>NW_026371242.1:0-522 GCF_001194135.2 Octopus bimaculoides | reverse complement strand
ATTAGAAAGTAGAATCATAGATATTTGTATTCACTTACCTTAAAAGCTCGTCTTATTTCCCTTTCTACTTCGTAATGCGTAAGTCCGGTAGGTGCTCGAAGAATTTTGTAAGTTAACTCCCTTGTTTTCCATTTACTTCCTAAAAGTAAAAACGAAAAGTATAAATATTTGCATAATCGAGAATGAAAGCGTGATTCGTTTAATAAGTATGTTTTATTTTTTGTGCTTTACTTGTTTCACTCATTTGTCTGCGGCTATGATGGAGTAGCACCTTGAAGGATTTAAGCATGTAAATCAATCTCAGTACTTATTTTTTAAAGTATGGTATTTATTCATTCTTCGGTTTCTTTTTGCCAATCCGCTAAGTCACGCGAACGTAAACATACCAGCACTGATTTTCAAAATGAGGGGTGAGCAAAGACAAGCACAGACACACATAGATATACACACACACATTATATATACACACACTTACACACAGACAAACATATGTATCTGTGTGTATGTATATATATATATATA
>NW_026371241.1:0-392 GCF_001194135.2 Octopus bimaculoides | reverse complement strand
CTTCTTGATAAATTTCTTGTAAAAGAGTTTTATCCCTTTTTGAATTTATTCATCATATATATACACGGAATATATTCAATGTTGAATTTTTATTCCTGTCTCCACATGGGTACCCAGAAGCAACCCGGAAATATTCCCGCTTCTTTGATGAAGATATATACAGATAAATTTCATTCCCGTCACTCTGTCGGATACGTAGTGTGTTCGTTTTTGGTGAGGTGAGGATTCTGTTTATTTATATATATTTTTGGGACAATACTGTGCTGATGAACGAAATCTAGATTCATTCTAGTAATCGCGAAATCGGTCGATACACAGTTAAGTTTATTTAAAAGAAAATTTGTCGTCTTCTGCTGGTTGTTTTTCCTCGCATTAGGTACTAAATGTGGTTA
>NW_026371240.1:0-208 GCF_001194135.2 Octopus bimaculoides | reverse complement strand
GTACGTACGAACCATCGTACGTACGAACACACGTATGTACGAACGAACGTAGGTACGAACGAAAGTACGTACGTATTCCGTAGGCAGGAAATAACGAACGAATGAACGTACGTACGAACGAACGAAGGAACGAATGAACGTACGTACGAACGAAAGAAAACGTACGTACGAACGAACGAACGTATTTACGAACGAACGAACGTACGTA
>NW_026371239.1:0-394 GCF_001194135.2 Octopus bimaculoides | reverse complement strand
AATGTGAACAACCACTTAATTTCTCAAATTCTAGTCATTATATATAATTAGTGATTATATTTAATTGGATTCGTGCTTCTATTTTAAATCAATATTTGTATATTGTTTGTATGAGGTATGCAAGTCTGGAAATACCCAGAGTGGTTAGGACGCCGGGCGAAATGATCAGCGGTATTTCGCCCATCTTTATGTTCTGAGTTCAAATTCCACCGAAGTCAGCTTTGCTTTTCATCCTTTCGGGGTCGATAAATTAAGTAGCAGTTGTGTATTGGGGTCGATCCAATCGAATGGACCCCTCCCCTTAAAATTTCGGCCTTGTGCCTAGAGTAGAAAAGGTTATTATTATAATTATTATTATTATCATTATTCAGTAGTTTTATTTTTATAACGTGCT
>NW_026371238.1:0-408 GCF_001194135.2 Octopus bimaculoides | reverse complement strand
GTGTGTGTGTGTGTGTGTGTGTGTGTGTGTGTGTGTGCGTGTATTTGTGTCTGTGTTTGTCTCCACACCGCTTGACAACCGGTGCTGGTTTGTTTACATCCCCGTAACTTAGCGGTTTGGTAAAAGTCAAGATAGAATAACTACCAGGCTCTACAAGGAAATAAGTACTGGGGTTGACTTGTTCGACTAAAACCCAACACTTGAAACCCTTCAAGTCGGGGTGCCCCAGCATGGGCGCAGTCGAAAGACTGAAACAAAGAGATACAATGCGTACAGAACTAGTCCAGGAACTTTTTGGTACCACCTCTCCCCCCTCTTTCTCCTCCCTTCTCTCTATATATATAGGCGCAGGTGTGGTTGTGTGGTAAGAAGTCTGCTTCCCAACCACATGGTTCCGGGTTCAGTCCC
>NW_026371237.1:0-680 GCF_001194135.2 Octopus bimaculoides | reverse complement strand
TAGAACTATTTGAGGAACTCATGTATTACGGGTTAATGTGATAGCGTTTTTTAAAAAAGTGATTGTTATTTAGATGCTGAAAATACATGTTGCTGGCAATGTTTACATCTGTAAGAGTTTTCTATGAACGTGTTTACCAGTTTATTTTTTGAAAATAAAATAAAGTACATTTCGTTATTACATAATGAGCAGAATTTTCCACCCTTTTCATATGGCCTAGAAATAGAAAGAATTAGCCAGTCTAGTTTAAATTTAATGTTATTATCTTTAAGTTCCCAAATTAGTTTGCTAAGGCTCGTGGTATTACGTTTGTTTCTATCTCTAAAGGTTGAGAAATGATTAGATATTCTGGTGGATATTGGTGAAGAGGAAGATCTAACATAAAAATAAATATCTGCAGGAGTACTAAGTTGGCATTGATAAATAGTGTTTTTGAGTTTGGCATTATCACTTAAAAAACTAATTCTATTGCTATTAACTTCAGAAATAATGATTTTGTTGTTGTGACTATTACTATTATGTATCGTGTTATAATTATTGTTCCTTATATTATTATTAGTGCTATTATTGTTATTAAAGTAAGGGTTAATAATGTCTGGCTTAATGTTATTACTGTTGGAACTCTCTGGTGGATGTAAAAGCCTCATATTATGTGCAGATATTATCTGTGAGATGTTCTT
>NW_026371236.1:0-508 GCF_001194135.2 Octopus bimaculoides | reverse complement strand
GTATGTATGTATGCATGTATATGTATATAGGTATATGTATACATTAATACATTAATTATATATGCGTATTTCATTACGTACATTTGTGTGTACGTTTGTATGTAAGCACGTATGTATATATGTATGTAGGAATGTATTTAAATATCTATGTATCTATATACGTATGGATGTTTGTAGATAGGTATGCTTGCAAGGTGTGCATGAACGTATGTATGCATGTATGTATACATGGATGTAATCATCGACGTGTCTGTGGATCTGTGTGTGTTTCTTAATGAGAGAGTGTGTGTGTTTGTGTGTGTTGCGTGTGTGATTGTATATCAGCGTGTAACTATGTATGTGCAACTAAGTATGGCTAAAAGCATGGACAGATTTCTCCATGTATATACGCCTGTTTATATGAATGCTTGAATGTGTCCCTTTATCTATGCATGCAAGCGTATATATATATATATATAAAATTCTTTTTGCTACCAGTGGTCTAGCGAGAAGAAAAAGAAACTAGTCA
>NW_026371235.1:0-758 GCF_001194135.2 Octopus bimaculoides | reverse complement strand
TTTATACTTTCTTTGCGTGTGTGAGATTGTGTATGATTGCTTTTGTGTCACAGTGTCTGTGTTATTATCTTTTGCTTTTTCAATACATTTCTATTATCTGTTGTCGTGTCGAAAGATTATTTATTATTGGATCTAATTTGGAACAGGTAAGTTATTTAATATAAATACGTTTATGTATAAATATATATGTAATGAATTTGTATTACGTTTTCCTTTTTTTAATATGTTTTTTTTCTGTGGTCATATATATTATTATTTTCATAATTATACTTATCAGTTACATATTCACCGAATAATACCACTTATTTTTAAAATATTGAATTAAAAAAAAATTCTTTGCAGTCTTCAAATAAGAAAGGCTTTGAGAAAGAATTTACCATAATTTGACGTTTTCCCAAAAGAAAATATTCATATCTTTTGCAAACACTTCTAGGTTGGTAAAATGATGTGAATGAGATCAAATGTAATAAATATTACAGGAAAATTAATAGTTCAATCCAATTTCTTGTAACAGAGTAATTTTCGTTGAATGAAATAAGAATCATGAAAGCGTCGGACAAAGTGCTTAACGGTATTTCTTCCGGCTCTTTACGTTCTGAGTTCAAATTCCGTCGTGTTTGACTTTACTTTTCATCTTCTCGGGGTCAATAAAATAAGTACCAGTAAGGTACTGGCATCAATGTCATCGACTCACCCCCTCTTTTCAAATTGCTGGCCTTGTGCCGTCAATTCAGTGTATGTGTTTATATATATATATA
>NW_026371234.1:0-359 GCF_001194135.2 Octopus bimaculoides | reverse complement strand
CAACGTTTCGGCTGATATACTCTCCAGCCTTCATCAGGTGTCTTGGGGAATTTTCGAACCTGGGTCCCATTCCTAAGGTATTTTTCGATGTTATTATTATTATTGTTATTACTATTATTATTTTTGTTGTTCAGGCCACTGCTTGCAATCGAACTCCGAATCTCGGGGTTAGTATGCCCGTGGGCGACTAGGGAGTGAATTTTAGGGAATATAAATCTAATATTTTTCTATCCTTCCTTTATACCGGTTCCCATATGCTACTCATATCTTCATTAGTTCTACTTAGGAGGTTGGTGTGTCCTAGCATATCTGCTGCTTCTTTTAGTTTTCGTATTTCCCAGTGGTGGTCTCTGTCTATT
>NW_026371233.1:0-683 GCF_001194135.2 Octopus bimaculoides | reverse complement strand
CCACACACACACACACACACACACACACACATCTTATTTATCTTTTATCTCTTGCTTGTTTCGGTCATGGGATTGAGGCCATGCTGGGGCACGCTTTTGGACAATTTTTTATAGAATGAATCGACCTCAGTAATTTTTTTTTTTTTAAAGACTGGTGCATATTTTATCGTTCTTCTTTGCTGAACTGCTGAAAGATAAGAACGTAAACACACCAGCATCGGTTCTCAAGTGGTGGTGGTGGTGGTGGTGGACAAACACAGAGACATTCACACATACACACACACACATATACATATATGAATGTTTGCATGTGTGTATGTGTGTACGAATGTATGCTTGTGTATGTATGCATGTGTGTGTACGTACATATGTATGTATGCTTGATTGCATGCTTTAACGTATGTATGTATATATTTATATATGTATGTATGCATGCATGTATGTATGTATGTATGTATCTACGTCATTATTTAGTTTTATTTCCAGATTTCTTGCCAATAGAGAAAGAGCTGGTTTCTAACCTAGATCCAAGGCTCCTTCATCGGAATTTCAACATCAACAACAAGGTATTTTTGTATGTATGTATGTAGATATGTATGTAGCTGTGTATGTATATGTACAGATTTCTATGTTTTGTTTTATGTATGTATTCTCATGCATATAATTGCATGTGTATGTATATA
>NW_026371232.1:0-257 GCF_001194135.2 Octopus bimaculoides | reverse complement strand
GTCGCCGAACGGACGCACGTACGTTCGAATTGCGCTAGAACGGTGCATAGGGAGGTAGATCGAACGCACGTACGTTCGAATTCCGCTCGAACGGTGCAGAGAAAAGCCTAACGGACTCACGTACTTACGAATTCCGCTCGAACGGAGCAGAGGGATGTCGAACGGACGTACGAACGTTCGAATTCGACTCGAACAGTGCAGAATGAGGACGAACGCACGTACGTACGTTCGAATTCAGCTCGAACGGTGCAGAGGGA
>NW_026371231.1:0-320 GCF_001194135.2 Octopus bimaculoides | reverse complement strand
AGCTACCGATGAAATGGCAAAAGTGTATTGACAATATGGGTGCATACTTTCAGAATAAAACTATTCCTTGTATTTATAAAACAATAGCAAACTTTTTTCTTTTCTACAAGTTTCATGCTTGACGACTTAATATTTATACATACATACATACAAAGTTATAAATACATAAAAATACAAAACATTATATAGATAGCCGTATGCAATGTGTTACCAAAAAGGAAAACTATAATTGTGACTAAATTTGACTATATATATGTGTGTGTGTGCATGTATGTGTGTGTATGCGTGTGATATATATATATATATATATATATATATAT
>NW_026371230.1:177-393 GCF_001194135.2 Octopus bimaculoides | reverse complement strand
ATCATCATCATCATCATCATCATCATCATCATCATCATCACCAGCATCATTATCATCGTCGCCGTCGTTGTCGTCCATCACCATCATCATCATCATCAACGTCATCATCTTCCTCATCAACATCATCATCATCGTCATCATCATCATCAACATCATCCCTTTTCTTCCTCGTCGTCATCGTCGTAGTCTTTACTACATTCATCTACGTCAACACCA
>NW_026371230.1:0-167 GCF_001194135.2 Octopus bimaculoides | reverse complement strand
CATCTACGTCAACACCATAATCATCTTCATCATCATATATTCCATTTCATCATCCTTGTCGTCGTCGTCGTCTTCATCAGGATCATCATCATCAGGATCATCATCATCATCCTCATAGTCATCCACGTCATAATCCTTTTCATAATCATTATCATCATCAACGTCAT
>NW_026371229.1:0-456 GCF_001194135.2 Octopus bimaculoides | reverse complement strand
TATATGCGTACCTCAAATATATATGTATCGTTTTTCTAAATATTTTTTCTCGTTGAATATATCGATTAATATAACTCTATATCTAGTGTTAATCGCTACTTAATAGCATTCAAAAATCTATTCCACATTTCCGTATGTTTTAGGATAAGTTATCTTTATTATTATTATTATTACATAATTTTTGTTAAATATTGACGTTATTTTTTTTTTTTTTACTGGATTAGGTTAGGAAATTATTATTATTATTATTATTATTATTATTATTATTGCTGTTGCTGTAAGTATTCCATTCATTCATTCAGGTTCTTTCTACTTGTTAGATACACATTAAATATAGGTGCGCGAAAAAGCAAAAAGCTGCGAGCGTATTAAAATCCCAGGCATTCCATTCAGTTCAAACTGAGAGAAACACGATAAATAGGAGAATAGATCGTATTTTTCTTGTTTCTCTTTCAA
>NW_026371228.1:0-344 GCF_001194135.2 Octopus bimaculoides | reverse complement strand
TAATAATAATAATAATAATAATAATAATAATAATAATAATAGAAAAATGTAAAATATAATACAAAATAGCATCCGACTGCTGTCGTCAACTTTTTCTACATTATTTCGTTCCTGGGGGCAACAGACACTGAAGGTTTGTCATTAAATTGAGGAAGGAAGTTGATTAATAAAAGCAATTTACTAATTTCTTCATTCCTGTTCTCATTCATTATTTTATTGCTAAAACAAAATTCTTCAATGTTTCCATTATTTTTTTTGTTATTTTTTCTTATTCTTTTTTATCTACCTTACGTCAGTTTTCCTTCTTTTTTTTTTCTTTTTGGTTTGGGTTTCTTCTCTGTTTT
>NW_026371227.1:0-319 GCF_001194135.2 Octopus bimaculoides | reverse complement strand
GGTTTCATCGTCGTCAGCGGCAGCAGCACCGTTATCCATCATAGATCCATACACACATATAGGCTTACATATACACACATACATACTTACCTAAATTTTATTGTATATTATTATATATAATTATATATAATTATAATCGTGCACATTGCCTCGCATGAACACCAACATACACATACATAAAGACACACGTGCAAATATACACACACACACACTACTCCTCATTTGCGCACGTGTGTATATGTGTTCATAGGGTTAGGTATGTCAGTGTATGTGTGTATATATATATTATATATTATATATATATATATCTATATATATA
>NW_026371226.1:0-235 GCF_001194135.2 Octopus bimaculoides | reverse complement strand
ATATATATACATATATATATACATATATATATACATATATACATACATACGTGTATGTCATTGTGTATGTATGTATGTGTGAGAATGTGTGTTTGTACACACAGAATATATGTCTGTATCTGTGTATCTGTATTTATATCATTGCTTCTTCGCACGTACCGAACCAAGGACATTTCGGCTCTCCGTATATGTGTGTGTGTATATATATATATGTGTGTGTGTGTGTATGTATGTA
>NW_026371224.1:0-220 GCF_001194135.2 Octopus bimaculoides | reverse complement strand
ATAATGTAAATAATTCCTCATCTCTTAAATATAGAACTGTATTACATATAAATATATACATATATACGATGGGACATCTTGAGTTTTTATCTAACCACACAATCATACCTGCGCCTATATTTTATACAAACGAACACAAATATATAAGCATATATATGTACAAGAGAAATAATTATCTATCAGTATGTCTGTCTATCTATTATATATATATATATATATA
>NW_026371223.1:0-400 GCF_001194135.2 Octopus bimaculoides | reverse complement strand
CAGCCACAAAGAGAAGGTCCCTGTCACTCGTCGACGAGGTAGTTTGCAATTGTAATTTTTTTGTACATGGTGTTTGGGGCTGGAGATGGTCTGGTGTTGATGGATCGTAATGTATCAAGCGTGTTTACATGTGCTGTGCGAGCAGTGGAGATGATATCCAGTTAAAATACATCATTTCATTTGGAAAATAGAAATAAATTTCAATGAGTATTACTTATTCGGATATAGTCCAACCCTTTGTCAGCTATTTTTGGCTCCAAGCAATGTCTTTATTTCCGATGTTTTTGGATAAATTTCAGAGCAGTGTTTTATCACTCTCACATGTTAAACGTCCCTATTATTATTATTACGGTAATCTTCAAGTTTAGGGGGGTAAAAAAAATAAATAAAAATATTCAAG
>NW_026371222.1:0-278 GCF_001194135.2 Octopus bimaculoides | reverse complement strand
TCTTTTTTCTTTCTTTCTGTCTTCTTCTTCCTCTTCTTCTTCTTCTTCTTCTTTCTTTCTTCCTGTCTTCTTCTTCTTCTTCTTCTTCTTCTTCTTCTTTCTTTCTTCTTCTTCTTCTTCTTCTTCTTCTTCTTCTTCTTCTTCTTCTTTCTTTCTTCTTCTTCTTCTTCCGCCTCCTCCTCTTCTTCTTCTTCTTTTTCTTTCTTTCTGTCTTCTTCTTCCTCTTCTTCTTTTTTCTTTCTTCCTGTCTTCTTCTTCTTCTTCTTCTTCTTCTTCTT
>NW_026371221.1:3280-4634 GCF_001194135.2 Octopus bimaculoides | reverse complement strand
ATGTTAATTCACCGAAAATTGTAAATCACAGAACATAAGAAAAAACTAAAATACAGAGTACCGTTATATTAATAGTTTCTATGATAAACGTTTTTAGAACATACTGTACAAATTTACATAATATCAAACAAATAAACCTTTCCAATGACTAACGTAGTGCTTGAAGTACATAATGTTCTTATGTTGCCCTTGGTTGCAGACAAGTGATGAAGATATCACATTTGATATTTAGGATGTTGGCCGTGAAGCTAAGGCTTCATAGTTTTTATCGCACAAAACATGGCTTATTGTACACTGTACGTTGTATGTCTTTGCCTTTGCAACTATAAACCAGATAACAAGGTGTTATATACCCAACAGCCCTTTAATTACTAGATATATTTTGAAAGTGAAATGAGGTTAGGCTTGCTAATCAACTTGTAGGGAAGATTTGATAATTGTGTTGTTATCACTTTTCATTAGTCAATTCATGAGTTGTTTTGTCTTTATTAGTCCATTTCGTCATACCTAGTTTTATTACACTTACATGCTGTTATATATCTATAATTATAGATTTATCGTTATATGTCACTAATTACATGTCACTGATATGGTGGCTGTGTGCATCCATTTTTTAATTTATTGTACACTGTAATTTACAGGTTGGCATTTTATATTATTTTTTGAATGATGGGCCATTGTTTGGACCACAGCCAATTATGCCCTTTGTTTATCCCCGCAGGAATCGATGGGAGATGAAGAAATAATTATAGTTATAAATCATTTGCCTTATTCGGTAGCATAATAATATCTATGGAAGCTAATTCCAAAGGCAGTAATACATTTCAGTAACTACACAGAGGTTCATTTGTCTCACCTCGTTTCATTGTCACCATTGACCAATGAAAAGCCTTCTCATTGAGACTGCAGCGCTGTCATATTGTTTATTATGACCTCACCTGTAACACTAATTACAATAGTAATTATAGTAATTATATATAACTGATGCTATCGATTCACAAATTAATGATAATTTAGAGCTCATACATTCAAAGCTGATATGATGGCTGTGTGCATCCATTTTTGTAATTTACAGGTTGGCATTGTATATTATTTTTTGAATGATGGGCCATTGTTTGGACCACAGCCAATTATGCCCTTTGTTTATCCCCGCATAAATCGGTGTGGGATGAAGAAATAATTATAGTTATAAATCATTTGCATTATTCGGTATCTTCATAACATCTGTGGAAGCAAAGTCTTCATCCTCAGAATATCAACTTCTGGAACGTCCTCCATTTTCTTGTCTTCTTTCCAAGAGTTGATCTGTGATAGTTTAAATGGATCATTAACATCATCACTCTCACACATGTCA
>NW_026371221.1:2482-3270 GCF_001194135.2 Octopus bimaculoides | reverse complement strand
CATTAACATCATCACTCTCACACATGTCACACATATAGCAAAATTAATGATTTCTACTCTTTCCAGACTAGCAATTAAAAACAAGTCGCATTGGAACTTAAAATGCAAAGAGCTAGAGAAATACCACAAGACACGCAGTCCCTCATTCCTACACGTCGTCTAGTCCACTGGTCTGTTTAGGTACGCAAAAATCTGTATTTCTCTTTAATTTAGACCATCCCAAATGTGTAGGAAAGTGGGTGAAGTTGATTGAATCGATCGAATATAGTATTGGAATATTTTATTTAAACTGGAAACTTGAAATAATTAATATAATATAATCTCTACTCTAGCCAACAGGCCCGAACTTTTTGTGGAGGTGTGGGGTCGAATAGATTCACCCTAGTACGCAATTCGTACTTAATTTATTGACCCTGAAACGATGTAAAGCAAAGTCGACTTCGGTGGAATTCGAACTCAGAACGGATTAATGCAATATAATGCAAATCATTTAATCTGAAATAATACCCAGAAAGAGTTGAACCATCCGAGGCTATTTTTCCAGTTGAACTGGAACAGACCGATCAGCTAAATGCTCTGTTAAGCTTAAAGAAGTTTGTAGAATTATAACTATTGTCTTTTTATTTCTAAAACGGTATCGTGTTTATGATAAGATCCTAAATTTTACCGATGACATCTTTAATAAGTTTCATATGCCGTCCCTACCGGGCTATTTTACATTTTTCATTAACGTAAGTCAGAGTTAGGCAATTTAGGCGGATCTCGTAATTATCTGCAGTTTAATTAGT
>NW_026371221.1:0-872 GCF_001194135.2 Octopus bimaculoides | reverse complement strand
TTACAATATCAAATACAATAACAGCAACAACAACGAGTAATTAATGTTTCAAAATCAGTGTATGAATAACCGAGTTTTAAATTTCCAAATACAAGAAGTATTCAAGGGTGTCATTGGGCGTTGATAGAGAAACAAACACCGTTGAGGATATACATACCGTATTACAAACACTTGTTTATACACAGGAATACACTCATTTCTACACAGAGTCATACACATTCATTCACCCTGTTTTCCCTCAAGCATCGCACTCTCAAGTGTCCCAAATCTCAGATATAAACCCACACTCATATTCACATATCCAGAAACAATAAAACACAACTTTACAAAGACGGGTGCTGGAGATACAAAAATAAAGATGGCTACATAATGCAGATTTGGAAATATATCGCCAGTGAAATAGTATAAAGGAAGATATGCAACTTAGAAAGTGATTAAACTGGACAGATTTTGGAACGTTTTTGTTTTGATATACTTGATATTATTAGCACGCAAATTCCTGGAACCTAAACGTGAGTTATGAATAAATTTTATGGAACGAATTCGTGACACAATATAAGATATAATGTTTAAACAAATAGATGATGGAAGATATGAACTGCTATAGAATCGTTGGCCTTGTAAGGCCTTCCGACTACATGGAGAATTTTCCATAGGGATGCGCGGTCACTGTGTCTAAAGCCGACATGAAGTGATGCATTATCCCGCAGCTTTTCACCTCATAGATATAGTGCTGGTACGGTCATGCCCTTCGGCACTCGCTAGATCATCCTATCAAGGGTTTACCCTTATTCAATGCTTCATCTACGTAGCTGGATGTCATAGCTGGATGTGATTAAGGAAAATCTGCATAGGGACTGACACGTGGCCGC
>NW_026371220.1:0-574 GCF_001194135.2 Octopus bimaculoides | reverse complement strand
ATATATATATGAATATATATGTATATAATGCCTTACCTCCTTCAATGCTTTTTGAGTGTCTCTCTCTCTACTTCTTTCTCTTTTTTTTCTGTCGCTCTCTCGTTTATCACACGCGATCATAGTCCATCTTTCTTTACCTCACGTGATAATCTTTCCTTTCCTGCATGGACGTTTAGACGAACGGATGTGTTTTGCTCTCTCTCTCTTCTATATTTTCTCTTAAAAAAATGTTTCCGCCGACGTTCACTATATACCTCTCGTTCTGGTCTAACAACCCATATTTTTCCCTCATTTTCCTCGTATGTCAAAACTGTCATATTTTTTGGTTACCCATTTTGACCCTCTATAAATCCAAACTTTTATTTTACAATTTATGGTAGCAACTGTTTTTGAAGGCACATATTTTCGTTGAATGTTCGAAATGAGGAGTAGATAGAAAGCCGACAACCGATGAATTGTCCTTTCTCTGTGTTAACTTGGCCTATTTTCCATTTTACCATATTTTACGTATTCCACAAGTTTTTACGTTGTTTGTTTACGTATTTCATGTTATTTGCACTGTTGGTGACGTCCT
>NW_026371219.1:0-1151 GCF_001194135.2 Octopus bimaculoides | reverse complement strand
GTATACACACAGATACACAAATATGTATACATAGATAGGTATCTCCATATGCATGCATATACACGCACACATACATACATATGTTAATCAATATATATTTATGTGTATGTATTTGTATATATGACTGTTTTCAGTTACATACATATGCAGATATACATAAGGATATATGAAAATATATTCATATAGAAAGTTGCATACTTTCACCATTATTGATTTGCAAGAGTGCATGTGTGCATGTGTGTTTATTCCTATATTGGGGTTTGCATATTTTCTCTTATGTTTAATCATGTAATGAGTTGTGTGGGCTGTTTGTGTTTATAAAACTTCACTGTGAAAACATGCATTTATGCAAATGTATACATATGTTTAAGTTTTCTAGAGATGAAAGACATGAATATCATAACTTTGCATTTACTCTGCTTTCTAAAAATTAGGATTTATACGTACACAACAAACATATAAACACACACACATACACACACACACACGCACACAAACATACAGGGAATGTGAGAAGCATCTTTACCAATCTGTCTGCTAATGAAGAATTCTGCCTGAGTTGCTATTCTTCTTTATCTGCTGGCATCTCGACATAAACCTCTTCATCTATTATAATTACATCCATGTGTATATAAGTATGCAGTTGTTTTTGTGTGTGTGTATATACTTTCATGTGTATTTTGATATACATGTGCGTATAGGTGTACACATAGGCACAAGAGTGGGTGTGTGGTAAGTAGCTTGCTTACTAACCACATGGTTTCAGGTTCAGTCCCATTGTGTGGCACCTTGGGCAAGTGTCTTCTACTATAGCCTCGGGCCGACCAAAGCGTTGTGAGTGGATTTGGTAGATGGAAACTGAAAGAAGCCTATCATGTATATGTACATATATATGTGTGTGTGTGTTTGTGTGTCTGTGTTTGTACTCCCAACATCGCTTGACAAACGATGCTGGTGTGTTTACGTCCCTGTAACTTAGTGGTTCAGCAAAAGAGACCAATAGAATAAGTCCTGGGGTTGATTTGCCTGACTAAAGGTGGTGCTCCAGCATGGCCGCAGTCAAATGACTAAACAAGTAAAAGAGTAAGTGTAAAAGAGTATACACACACAAACACACACACACATACACACACACACTCACACAAATATAT
>NW_026371218.1:0-272 GCF_001194135.2 Octopus bimaculoides | reverse complement strand
TATGTATATATATACGTATGTATGTATGTATTATGTATGCATGCACGCATGTATGTATATAAGAAATTAAAATAACAAAAGAATAATAAAATATGGGGTTTAAACTTTACGACAGTTGTTTCAGTAGAATTTTATTAATGTATTCATAAATTACATCATAGCATATAATCCATTATTTTCAGGTAACATTTTAGACAAGATATCAAACAAGTAAGATAATACTCTTTTATTTTTTCACTTGTTTCAGTCATTTGACTGCGGCCATGCTGGAG
>NW_026371217.1:0-309 GCF_001194135.2 Octopus bimaculoides | reverse complement strand
TGTCTCGCTAACAGAAATGTCTCCACACAATCTATAGAATAAACCAAGAAAAATCTAATATTTATATAAAATTCAATGGAACAAACCAAACTAAAATAACAAATTGCAAAGAAGATAATGTCACGATCTTTTGCAATACACGTGACCGTCACGCTTGTATTCCTCTGTTCTAAATACTTAGACACTAGTGTATAGAGAATATATGCCACAATGTTTGAGTTTGAATACAGGCAGTTCTGTAACCCTTATTACGCTCAATCGATACAATATCTCTCAATATGCTAAAGAAAGTTCTTTATTTTCTTAAGA
>NW_026371216.1:0-436 GCF_001194135.2 Octopus bimaculoides | reverse complement strand
ATATATATATATATATATATATGTATGTATGTATGTATATATGAGCAAAAATGATATCGTTTCTTAGTACGTTCCAAATAGTCTACTACTTTGGAATCTTAATAATGGATTTACAAATCCAACGGCCAATCTTAAAAACAATTGGATTTTACTCACAAGGTATTGTAATCTGCCTAAACAATGAATTTACAAATACAATATCCATTCATTTTCTATTTCCTATCTTAACTAAACTAACTATTGATTAATCATCCTCTCACACCGTCTCCAATGAAGGGATATAATTAATATCCTAGAAACAGCTGTAAGACATTCGATTTATAAATGTTCTATAATATACACAGCCTTGGTTTTTTATCTCATTACGAAAAGTGTATCCTATATTTACACGCTGATATATGACCTACGTTGGACCCCTTATTCGCATAACCACCGA
>NW_026371215.1:0-261 GCF_001194135.2 Octopus bimaculoides | reverse complement strand
TTAATAACGCAGGCAAAGTTATTCTACAGATGCATGTACGGCATTACATAAGTGCCAGTATATCCTCTCAGCAGCGATAGTGACTTCAATGTGTAACGATCCCTGTCTGATATGAGTCACGTGCTTAGTTGATCCCATCTAACTACATCTGGCTTAAATTTCTCTTTCATGTTTCCCTTTCATAATCAACCACATTAAGTTCACGAGGAACTCTGTGCATTCATTCAATCAGTCTATAAATTAGCATTGCAAATAAAAAGT
>NW_026371214.1:0-254 GCF_001194135.2 Octopus bimaculoides | reverse complement strand
TGTGTGCACACGTGTGTGTGTGTATATATGTATATGTATGTGTACAGATGTGTGTGTATGTATATATGTATATATATATATTGTGTATACATGCATATATATACACATACATATGTATGCATATGTATTTAGATCTGGCATGTTGTCTTGTGTCCAGTCGCATGTTTTGATATTTGTAGTAACATGTGTATATATAATAAATATATGTATATGAATGTGTGTGTGTGTGTATATATATATATATATATATATAT
>NW_026371213.1:0-316 GCF_001194135.2 Octopus bimaculoides | reverse complement strand
TAGATAGATAGATAGATAGATAGATAGATAGATAGATAGATAGAGGTAGAAAGAAAGAAAGAGAAAGAAAGTGATTGAAACTTTGAGAAAGGGAAACTTTTATTTTTGTTATTATTATTATTGTTATTAGTATTCTTATACTATCTAAATACTTTCTTAACTATCCTGTCAGCAAGATAAAAATAAACACACACCCACCCTCTCAATCCATTCTATCTATCTATCCCCCTTTCTGTACCTTTCTCTTTCTCTCTCTCTGTGTTCCTCTTTTATCTTCTACTCTCTCTCTCTCTCTCTCTCTCTCTCTCTCTCTCTC
>NW_026371212.1:0-565 GCF_001194135.2 Octopus bimaculoides | reverse complement strand
GGGTCGGTGATGGGTGCTGGTGAGGAGGGTGGTGTTGGAGAGGTGTATATATATATATAGCGGCGTACGTACACCTATCTCTTATATGTAAGTATACATTTTTCTAAATCTTCTATGACTATTTCTGTCTATCAGCCCCTTCACTCTTATCCATTCATTCTTTTGTACCTCTGCCTCTACCTCTCTCTCATGTGACCGGTGTTAGGCCAGGCCTGATCTTTCTTTCTTGGGTGGCTGTTGAGCATGCAACATCATTATTTCTCCCTGTGCAAGTGAAATCTTGTATCCTGGCTGTTAGACCTTATTTCCATATACGCCAGCTTAATTTTATTCGTCCTTAGTCAAAAGACATTTGTTGGTTTGTCCTGTTATCATTCCTACTGTATTTGTGTAACATTGTTCGTTTTTTTGCCGTCCTTGTTTTTCTATACATTCGCTGCTTTCTTCCAAGGAAGCTAATGCTCTCAGCTTAGTTTTCCTTGGGGCTGGCCAGATTGGAGCAATATTGAGAATAGCCAGCCAAAATTGCAAAGATAATCTGGATCTCGACTGAAGAGAGAAAACT
>NW_026371211.1:0-445 GCF_001194135.2 Octopus bimaculoides | reverse complement strand
AAAAGTTTATATTTTTAAAGTTATTTCGTGTTAAAGTTGTCGTATTTCGGCTATTTCAACCGATCACTGACGTCTATTGAGGTGAAAGCAATTACTGCTGTGGTTTGTTAATAACACGTTGTGGCGGTGTAATGGGATCTTTTCCCTTGAATAGAATTAGTGCCGTTGTTTGTCAACAACAACTATCGGCGGTACTGTTATTTATGACATCGTTCGTGCGTTTGTACTGCTTTTAGCTTTAGGGTTTTAGGGTTAGGATTCGGGTTTTTGAGTTAGGGTTAGGGTTATGAGTATTTTTGCCAAATTTGGTGAAAATCTGTTCGATACACCGCCACAAATTTTTCACTAAATTTGGCAAAAGTACTCATAACCCTAACTCTAACATTAAAACCCTAAACCGCCACAACGTGTTGTTGACAAACCACAGCAGTAATTGTTTTCACCT
>NW_026371209.1:0-399 GCF_001194135.2 Octopus bimaculoides | reverse complement strand
TATATATATATATATATATATCCATCTTTAATCTCCTTCCTGTCAACACCTCAAATGTAAAATTCTTCCCTGAAGACAGAAGCTGGTATTATCTGATGATAGAATCAATTTACAATTATTACTTTGGACCATCAAACACCAGGAAACAGCTGTTGAACTCGTAAAACTCTTATTCAACCCTTTTAATTCCTGATATCATTTCTATTCTGTGTAACTCAGACCTTTTTGTATGTAAACATGTGCATATTTTTTGTATTAAATGTATTTGATATTTTTTCTATATTGACTTACACCTTACTTGCTTATCCTTACCCCTCTACCTGCTCAAGTTTAAATCTCGAGTACTACGAAGTGTACTCTATATGGAGATATCTGTCTCTCATCTATATATATATATAT
>NW_026371208.1:0-341 GCF_001194135.2 Octopus bimaculoides | reverse complement strand
ATATATATATTTATACATACACCCACATATGTATATATACATGTATGTATAAATATATATGCATATCTACCTAAATGTATATATTTTTAAGCGTTTCAAGCATATGACTGTGGCCATGCTGGTCCATTATCTTAAAAGGATTGTGAGTCGAAGAAATATATCCTAGTAGTTATTCTCTGTAAGCCTTGTAACGGTCACTTTTGCCGAACCACTAGTTTACGGGTACGTAAACACAACCGCGTTAGTTGTCAGGCGATGTTGTGGGGACAAAGATAAACGCTCTCGTATATGATTATCTATCTATCTATCTATCTAACTATCTATCTATCTATCTATCTATC
>NW_026371207.1:0-490 GCF_001194135.2 Octopus bimaculoides | reverse complement strand
TATATATATATATATATATATATATATATATGTACGTATGGATGTATATATGTATATATGTCTTTGTGTGTGTGTTTGATTGTACGAGCGTGTCGATCTTCGGCATGTGTTTGTGTGGTTTACAAAACAGAGCTGTGTGTACGTGTGTGTTGTCTCGGAAATATTAATGTGTCTTTCTCTATTTTTGTTTCTTGAATATATTTGGTGCGGCATGTTTTTTCTTGTTTTCTTTTTTCTTTCCTTTGTTTTTTTTTTGTTATTTTAGATGCAGGCATGGCTGTGCGCTTAAGAAGTTCGTTTAGCAAACCTACGGTTCCCGGTTCAGTCCCAGTGTGTGATAGTTTGATCAAGTGCCTTCTACTATAGCCTCGGAACCATCAATACCTCGTGAGTGAATTTCGTGGACGGAGACTGAGTATGTATAGGTGTATATGTGAGTGTGTGTGTGTGCAGGTACGTGTGTGTGAGCGTGCGTGCTTATATGTGTGTG
>NW_026371206.1:0-249 GCF_001194135.2 Octopus bimaculoides | reverse complement strand
ATATATTTATATATATATATATATACGTGTGTTTCTGTGTTTGTGTGTGTGTTGCCTGTGTCTGTGTGTGTGTCTGTATGTGTGTGCATATACATATGAAGATGTATACACGTATGCATATGGGTGCGTATGTTTAAGAAATGTGTTTGTATGAAGTGAATTTAAACTCACTGACATATATCTATACATATATACGTTGACACACACACATATATATATATATAATATATATACATATATATATATATA
>NW_026371205.1:0-644 GCF_001194135.2 Octopus bimaculoides | reverse complement strand
TACACCAGCGGCAGCGGAAGGTGTGGTCTATGTGATATGGAAAGATGGCTTATCTGGAAAGGCAGCTTAGACCCCGCCACATGTCTAAATTTAAGAACTGAACTTTTTGGATCATGTCCACATGTGGCTAAATATTTGCTACGTTTTTGATCCCCCTGAGTTTACTGAGAGGACTTGCTTTCTATATTGTATCTATGCATAAGCTTTTTATCTCTCTATACTTTTTATTTAGTTTTCTTATATATTTTTATATATTTTTATATTTTTTACATATTCATAGAGATAATGTTCTGTATTTTTTCCACATGTATTTTTTCTGTATTCTCCCCTCCACCCCGCTTTTTTCCTGTGCGCCTATAGACGTGTACATGGAATCTTATGTGCGCGCTTGTGAATGTGTGCGGGTATGTGCGTGCATGCGAAAATATGCGCATATAGACGCGTTTTAACCTTATAGCTTTTTAACACTTTTTCTGTATTTTGCTTTTTGCCCTGTGATTTTTTTTGCGTGCGTGTGTATGGGCGCGTGGGTGTTGAGCGCACGTGTGTGTGGGTGTGTATGTGGGTATATATATGTATATGTATATATATATGGTTTTTGGCGAGTATGTGGGTGAGAATGTGTGTTTTCAAGCGAGCGTGGT
>NW_026371204.1:0-294 GCF_001194135.2 Octopus bimaculoides | reverse complement strand
GTATGTATGTATATATGTATGTATGTATGTATGTATATATGTATGTATATTTATATGTGTATGATCGTATGTGTATTATATGTATGTACATATGCATACATATCTACCTAAGTATGTCTATATATTTACACATACATTCGTGTGTGTGTGTGTATATATATTGCGCGTGCGAGTATGTGTATATATGTATGCGTGTATGTATGTTTATATATGTGTGTATGATTGTGTGTGTATTATATGTGTGTACAAATGCACATATGCATACATATCGATCTATGTATGTCTCTATATATT
>NW_026371203.1:0-435 GCF_001194135.2 Octopus bimaculoides | reverse complement strand
CGACTCCCTCCCACCACCACCACCACCACCACCACCAGAGGTTCCGAAGGTCAAAGTTGACAAGCGGCAGAGTTCGAATTCAGAACGGAATGACAAAGAGAAGAAACAATACAAGACATATTCTCCCCACTTTCTAAAGATTTTGCCGACCCGACCCACGCTGCCTTTCGTAAATAACGGTTTCGAAAATTGGTGAAATTCTTGGAACTTTGAGAGGAGTGATGAGTGGTTGGGGTGGGGGGAATGATTAAAGCGATTCTAATTATTTGAATTAGTTCTTATTTTATCGATCTCAGGACGGATGACACGAACCGAAGTTGACATCATTTTGTCTGCTTTTCTGCCAGTCCAGCACTCTAACAGTAGGAGTAATGGTAGTAGTAGTAGTAGTAATAGCAGCAGCAACAACTGTAGTGGTAGCAGCAACAACGATAG
>NW_026371202.1:0-243 GCF_001194135.2 Octopus bimaculoides | reverse complement strand
TGTTTGTCCCCTCTATGTTTAGTCCCTTGTGGGCAATAAAGAAATAGGAAGCTTGCTTCCTAACCACACGGTTCCGGGTTCAGTCCCACAGCGTGGAACCTTGTGTAAGCATCTTGTACTATAGCCTCGGGCTGACGAAAGCCTTATCAGTGGGTTTTGGTAGACGGAAACTGAAAGAAGCCTGTCGTATATATACTGACAACCGATGTTGATGTGTTTACGTACCCGTAACTAGCGGTTCGG
>NW_026371201.1:0-457 GCF_001194135.2 Octopus bimaculoides | reverse complement strand
TCTCTCTCTCTCTCTCTCTCTCTCTCTCTCTCTCTCTCTCTGTCTCTGCCGCTCTTTGTCTGTTTGTCTCTCTTTCTCTCTCTTCAAGTCTCTTCCAGTCCATCTCCCAGCTCTCGGCCTTTCTTATCACTCTTGTTGTTGTTGTTCTTCTTCTTCTTCTTTTTCTTATTCTTCTTCCTCTTGTTCTTCTTGTTCTTCTTGTTCTTCTTGTTTTTCTTCTTCTTGTTCTTCTTCTACTTCCTCTTCTTGTTGTTGTTGTTCTTCTTCTTGTTTTTCTTCTTAATCCTCCTCTTGTTGTTGTTGTTGTTGTTGTTGTTGTTCTTCTTCTTCTTCTTCTTCTTCTTCTTCTTCTTCTTCTTCTTCTTCTTGTTTTTCTTGTTCTTCTTGTTTTTCTTCTTGTTCTTGTGCTTGTTCTTGTTGTTGTTGTTGTTGTTGTTGTTCTTCTTCTTCTTCTTCT
>NW_026371200.1:0-263 GCF_001194135.2 Octopus bimaculoides | reverse complement strand
TGCTCAATACCAAAGATTTGCTTGTCAGTTGCTTGATCTTAACCAGTTGATCATGTCCCTTGCTGGTTGACAATATGTGCATCTCTAATCGTGAGCAGAAGTAGTAGGGCAACATCATAGCCATATGTTGAGAGGAATTGTTTGGGGTTTGGATAACTCACCTTTGGAAACACGGATGTTACGTTTAACATCCTCAAACAAATCTTATTCACAGACCTTTTGAGCGGGATGGTCTACTCGACCTGAAGAAAATTCTAACTGGG
>NW_026371199.1:0-214 GCF_001194135.2 Octopus bimaculoides | reverse complement strand
CTGATATATTTTAGGTTAGTGGAGGGTTTATGATACGGGAAAAATGTTTTGGTGTGTAGATTTAAAGTGACGTTCAAGAAGTTAGCTATAGATGTTTCATCTTCAAATACTATACTAAAGACCATTCTGCTAAAAAACCTAGCTAATTTATTTTAAACTTTTTTTATTTTTTTATTTGTGGTGTTCTCTAAGTATAATAGACAGTCGTCTCTGT
>NW_026371198.1:0-259 GCF_001194135.2 Octopus bimaculoides | reverse complement strand
TAACGTAAAGCTGATGTGGGTAGAGATATTGTTTAAAATGTTTTGAAGATAAATTGATAAAGAAAAATGGTGGATTATAAATTCTGAATAATCCACCCATTTGTCACTTATCCCACTCACCACCCACATATCTACTCAACAATACTACCCACCCCTCCCGTCTGTCCACCACCTCTGATAATAATCTGACGATAACAAACCGCAGAAACCACAACTATAACCTTTTGTTGTTAAAACTTCTAATCACAGACATTTATCG
>NW_026371197.1:0-354 GCF_001194135.2 Octopus bimaculoides | reverse complement strand
ACATACATACACATACATACATACATGCATACATACATGCATACATACATACGTGCATAATACATACATATATACATACGTGCATAATACATACATACATATATGCATACACATGCATACATGAATATACACACATGCATGAATATTTGCATGCATACATGAATATACACACATGCATGAATATTTACATGCATACATACATGCATACATATATTCATACATACATGCATACATACATGCATACACATACATACATGCATACACATGCATACATACACACATATACATACAAACACACATACACACATACGTACATGCATGCATACACACATACATACATACATACATACATAG
>NW_026371196.1:0-482 GCF_001194135.2 Octopus bimaculoides | reverse complement strand
GTGTGTGTGTGTGTGTATTGAGAATTTACAAAAAAAGAACAAGACAAATCTGGGTATCTAAACAATAAAAAAATGTAATAGTTTAACGCTTGGGAAGTGAGAAAGTCTTTTACGTTTCGATCCTACGCTCTTTGGCAAATAAATGGGGGATCAGTTAGGGAAGATGTGCGAAGTGGAGGGTCAGACTGGAGTTGCTGGATGGCTCAGAGAATGGTGCGTTGGAGAGGTAGGCTGGTGGTAGGTGAGGAGAAACAGGAGACGGGTGACGGTGTGGTGTATATATGTGTGTATATATATATGTACGTATATGTATGTATATATGTATGTATGTATATATATATATGTATGTATATATATGTATGTATATATGTATGTATATATATGTTTGTAGGTATGTATACATATGTATGTAGGTATGTATATATATATATGTATATATATACTCTTTACTCTCTTTTACTCTTTTATTTGTTTCAGTCATT
>NW_026371195.1:0-452 GCF_001194135.2 Octopus bimaculoides | reverse complement strand
TCGTGCTGGTGGCACATAAAAGTACCCACTACCCTCTCGGAGTAGTTGGCATTAGGTAGGGCATCCAGCTGTAGAAACTCTGCCAGATCAGATCGGAGCCTGGTGCAGCCATTTGGTTCACCAGTCCTCAGTTAAATTGTCCAACCCATGCTAGCATGGAAAGCGGACGTTAAACAATGATGATGATGATACTAAGTTTCTTCCTCATAAAATATCCTTGTAAAAGAAGGGAACATCATATGTGAGAGTATGTCTTATATGCCAAATGGGGGACTCCCCCATCGAAGACGATGTATAAGTGTTCAGCTTTTACTGAATGACTTGCACTCTTTTACTTGTTTCAGTCATTTTTGACTGCAGCCATACCGGAGCACTTATTCTATCGATCTCTTTTGCCGAACAGCTATGTGATGGGGACATAAACACACCAGCATCGGTTGTCAAGCAATGCT
>NW_026371194.1:0-280 GCF_001194135.2 Octopus bimaculoides | reverse complement strand
TAATAATAATAATAATAATAATAATAATAATAATGATAATAATAACACTGACATATTCCAAGTATTAAACATTGTCCAGAAATGTGGGAGAAATATGTCAAAGCGATCGCAGTTGATATATATGTCATAAACTAGTCTTCAGTTGAGATAATATACATTTTTTTTTTACTGAAAACGAGTACAGCTACATGTATAACACATCGACAAAGCTACACACATACATGACAAGTATATAACACTCTTACACAAGTACACACAAATGTAGTATATATATATATAT
>NW_026371193.1:0-293 GCF_001194135.2 Octopus bimaculoides | reverse complement strand
TATATACATACATATATAATCATATATTCATAATGTATATATCATGCTCATGCGTGTGTGTGAGCGCATCTAGACACACGCAACATACACGAGAAAATGCGAACATTAATATTAAGATAAATATCAAATTAACCCAAGAATAGCGTCGTGTTTCGATTCCTAATTCAATCACCGTCGAAACACGATGCCATATGTAGAGGCTGAACAGATATTTGTTTTAAATTTCTCATCAAATGCTTCGACGCTTATTATTATTATTATTATTATTATTATTATTATTATTACTATTATTA
>NW_026371192.1:0-217 GCF_001194135.2 Octopus bimaculoides | reverse complement strand
TATATATATATATATACATATGTACATATATATATACATATATATACATACATATGTACATATATATATACATACATACATATATATCTATATGTATATATGTATATATATATATACATACATATATATATGGAGGGAATTGTGCCAAATTTTGGCATTGAAAGCTGCACCAATGCCAGACCGGGACGACACTGCATAGTGCCAAAGATCCCAGCAA
>NW_026371191.1:0-214 GCF_001194135.2 Octopus bimaculoides | reverse complement strand
CGGACGTTAAACGATGATGATGATGATGATGATGATGATATATATATACTTCTGTGTGAGTTAGGGGTTCAGAAACCAACTGAGGGATAGTACCTATCCAATATACTGCTGGTAGTGTACCTAATTATTCTTACCCAGGGGCTAGTTATTGTGTGGCAAGTTCACAATTGAGTGTTATATATGGGTGGGGGTAAAAAGTGGTTTACCCTTGATT
>NW_026371190.1:0-465 GCF_001194135.2 Octopus bimaculoides | reverse complement strand
ATGCTAGCATGGAAAGTGGATGTTAAACGGTGATGATGATGATGATGATACATACATGCATATATTTACATACACACACATACATACATTTATACTTTTACAAACATATATATATATATATATATACACACACACACACCTACACACATACAAATACACATGGGTATATATATATATATAGATATATACCTTTACCTTTAGTTGTTTCACTCATTACACTCTAGGCATGTTGGCGCCTGACCTTAAAGAAATTTTAGTCAAATCAATCAACCCCAGTAGTTATTTTTTTAAAGCCCGGTACTTATTCTAGCAGTGTCTTTTACTGGGGCCTCAGCACATGAACATCAGTTGTCAAGCTGTGATGGGGAGGAAACACTGATATAAATCCCCACCACCACCACTACCACCATCACCACATATATATTTATATATATGTACAACAGCTCGCTTTCATTTACTATCTAC
>NW_026371189.1:0-587 GCF_001194135.2 Octopus bimaculoides | reverse complement strand
TGTTGTTTTTCGTTCTTTTCCTTTTCACCATGAACCTCTACTTTTAGACTCAGTTCGGAAGTGTTTCTACGGCCACAAGTAACAACTCACATCTCGCTATTAATGATCTCATTTCTGATTTTTGGATTTCGTGTCGGCTGTTAATGACAAGTGATATTTCTGTAGGCGTCTGCGACTATTTCCAGAGATTACAGAAGATTATTGTCAGCTGTCATTGAAATTAATGATTGAAATTATATTGGCGAAACTCACATATAAACCTTACTCATAGCAAATTCCTGTACTCTTGTTTTTATTTTAAATAACTCTCTCAACTTCCAATGCCAGTCTGTTGTTTCTGCATTTAATATATAACTTCTTTAGTCGTATATTGTTTGCTTCCGATACCTTTAGTAAACTATGTGGCTATCATGTTCGTTTTCAATTTTTGCTTTGTTTTAATATCTACTGTGGCTGATACACCTAGAGTCTATCTAAATATTTTTCTTATTTTATTTCAAGCTGCTGCCAAGATGATAGAAGCACACAGCAATATATATTATACGTATGTATGTATGTATGTATGTATGTATGTATGTATGTATGTA
>NW_026371187.1:0-370 GCF_001194135.2 Octopus bimaculoides | reverse complement strand
TACGACTTTCTCTTTTGTACAGATGTGGAAAATATGGGCACCTTTTGCAATAGATGTTACACTATTGTTTTGGTGAACCCTCACGATCAGTCAATTATCAAATTTATTTTTACTATAATATATTTTTACTATAATTTATTGTAACATGAAAGGTAAAATAAACAGCAGCATGTTTTGAACTTAGTCTACAGAGAGAGGAAACAGAGATATTTCGTCCAGTGTTCTCTCAAACTCTTTTTCTCTCTCCATGTTTTTCTTGCAGATGTTTTAGTAAAACATCAATCACATCAGTCTCAATAATAACGTTTGATAAGGTCTAATTTTATTTTTCATTTAGTCTGGAAGAAATAGGTGTGTCTATATCACCCAC
>NW_026371186.1:0-308 GCF_001194135.2 Octopus bimaculoides | reverse complement strand
ATATATGTATGTACGTATGTCTACAAGTATATAAGACTATATATGTGTATCTATGTATATAAGTATGTGTGTATGTCTATAAGTATATATGCATGCGTGTATGCATATATACGGATGCATGTATGTGTATATATGTATAAGTGCGTGTTGTATATGCGTGTATATGTATTTCTGTACTTGCTTATGAATGGAAATATGTAGGGGCTATATGCATATATGTGTACTTGTGTAAGTGTGCATACAGAGTGGTAGAAAGAGGGAGAGAGGGGGAAAGGAAAAGAGAGAAAGAGAGCTAGATTAATATAGAT
>NW_026371185.1:0-217 GCF_001194135.2 Octopus bimaculoides | reverse complement strand
AACCAGCATTATCACTTCCATCGCCATCACATCTCCTTTGATTTCCCTCTCAGCATCTCCAGCTGCCCTCTGTCAGTTCTTCATGATTACAAGAGGAAGTCCGAGTCATCAAACGAACGCAAATGAACTTGTTGTCCTTGGGTAGCACTGAGGTCACGTATTTATTCCCAGCTTCTAACACGCCAAATTGTTGCTGCTATATCTGTTGAATTTTTGT
>NW_026371184.1:0-345 GCF_001194135.2 Octopus bimaculoides | reverse complement strand
GTATGTATGTATGTATGTATATGTGGTATGTGTGTGTGTGTGTGTGCATGTGTTTTTATTATAGTACCTGAAAACATCAGTGCACAAATGAAGGGAATTTTTAGAAATATAGCTGTGGTAAAATAAATGACTGTTAAAATGCCGATACGCCGTATATTTAACTGTTTTTCTCTATCGTAATCTGTATGGCTTATAACATCACTTAATGTTGAACATTGAATAGTAAATGATAAGCGAAAAGGATGGAGTATCCCGCGGAATTTTCATGTTTTGCGTTATGTTTCATTAAAAGAAAATTTTACAGGGAAAAAAAATGTATAAGGCTTAGTAACTGGCGTTCTAATA
>NW_026371183.1:0-6408 GCF_001194135.2 Octopus bimaculoides | reverse complement strand
TAACGTGTAAATTATATATAAATGATACTTACATAAAAATGTAGTTATGAGATAATGAGATAGGTATTTAAAAAGTGAAACTTGAAGTTGATGAAGGCATTAATAGATTGCGCAGAACTTTTAACTACTTCATACAGGATATCTCTATTGTCTTAGTCTGGTTAAAGAATTATCTCTTAAGTTAATTACAAGCGGTACTTAATTATTACTAACATAGTGTAAATATGTATAAAGAAATAATAATATATCTACAATATAAATGGACATACAACAAAGTCAGGGATAAACCGGAAGTGTCCTTGATCGCATTGGAATAAAACTACCTCTTATCAATAAAGAGTTTATAAAAATATCTTCGTTTTTGTATGTTTTGTGATATTCATTACGTGAATTTGTGTGTTGACGCATATTTAATTGTGTCAAGGGAGAGTTATTCTCTTTTAGCGCCTTATTACTTAAAATTTTCCTTGCGTTTTGCAGCCTTCTCAATAGTCGACTTTTGAAAAGGTTGCAAGACACGACGAAATTTTAGAAAACATAAGTAAATGAGCGGAAATCGAACCGGTGAGTGTGTTAAGTAATAAGGCACTAAAATAGAATGACTCTCCCCAGACATAACAAAATATAGGCATCTTGTTTCGAGGGAAACGATTTTGGTCAATTTTAAGAGCAAGTCCTAGCTGTTGGAAAAATGTGGGCAGGGGTGCGCAATCCAAGTGGGTTGGCTTTTTCAGGAAGAAGCACTGGATGACGTTATATTAAAGTAGAGAACATGGATGACGAGATAAAAAAAAGTATCAGAATGGCCTGATAGAAAAGTCTGTGAAAAGACAGCATGCAAGCGAGTTCTGAAGTTTGGCAGCCGACATGAGATTGGAGGTGGGGTGGTTGGTGAGGCAGCAGTTCATTATTTTTGGACCGAACTGAGTTTTCCAAAAGTTTATTGTGTTAGTGTGGTGGAGGTACTGTCTCACTCCGAAGACGAAATACAGTCTTGTATTTTGAGACATCCTCAACGATGTTAAAGGGCTAACATTTGTAGCGACCTTGAGAGTTCCAGATGCGTATTGACATGACAATCTCAATTTATTTTTAGTCAGGGTGTCTTATGGCAAAATTTTCCCAAGCACTTCTGTTTTATCCTCGGAGGGTGTGATTTGAAGGTGTTGCAAGAAAATTAAATGATGCTGTACCTAAGTGTTTGATAAATTTTTAAAAAACTGTGTCTAGATACAAAAACGAAATTTTAAAAATGTTTTGCATTATGTATACCCTCAATTTAGATATATTTCTCTTTCTTTTCTTTCACTATACTTGACAACTTGAGTGCACATTTTCCCTTCGTGAATGATTAAAGTTTCTTTTTTTTTTATTTTTTTTATTATTTATGTGTTTCAGCCAAGTGGCTGCGGTCATGCTGGTGCACTTTGTATATAATTTTTAATTCTTGTGACTTACATAACTGTTGCTAAATACTTAAATGTGAGAAAAATTATAAAATGCATAGCACATCGTTTGCTACATTTATCTCTACCCTCGTCTCTAACCATCTGTCACTCTCCTCCCACAGTTCTTGTGCCTTGGGAGTATACGCTGACTTTTCAACACCCACATTTTTATTTTATTTTCAGCTACTCCCACTATCTGATATAGTGTAGAGCAGGGGGTCACCAAACTTTTTTCACAGCGGGCCAGATAACTGAGAGAATAACGAGTGTGGGTCGCATAACCATTTTTGTTTAATACAATACAGTGAATACACAAAAAAATAAAGACAACCAGCATATTTATTTACCAGAAAGTCATTAAAGAAGGCAACATTAGCAATAAGATAGTTACACCACACCCAGTGCACACATATCGGAATCTCACAAACTAAGCAGCAAAAAAGGTTTGTGAAAATGGTGTTTAGCTTTTAAGATTTCATCAATATTTACTTTCTAATTGCTGCATCCAATCAAGAGAATTGCTTTCAAGTGTTCATCAGTAAACCTCGTTCAATGTGCAGACTTCACATACTTTATTTTTGAAAATGTTTGTTTGCAGACATAAGTTGTTCCAAACACTGATGCTATACCACAGACAAATGAACTCTCATTGCAGGTACTTACACAAAAGGTACAGTACAGTAGCAGGCCAGATGAACTGACCTTGCAGCCTATAGTTTAGTGATGCCTGGTGTAGAGCGTCTATGTATCTGTTCTGTAGCAAAACACTTGTTTCTGTCTTGACATACTTCAGCCTCTCGTCACCTAGTATAAAGCTACTTCATCTCTACTACAATTTCAATCAGTTGTAGAGACCTTTTACTGCCTTGTCAGTTGGTGACCTCTCTAATGTCAGAACAATGGCAGACACTGTAGCTCAATGCAGCCCTTCATCTTGTTTGATCCTGTAAAACCATCCAAGTCATGGCAGTAGGGAAAACAGGCATAAATAATGATGGAACAAAACATATAAAATATTAGTTTCTTAAAAATGAGATCATCGTCATCGTTTAACGTCCGCTATGTACTCCACTGTTTATTCATTTCATTACTCAGAAGAAATTAACAAAGATAGTTCTCCCGCACATGCTAGAAAATGAAAGGCAACATTTACCTCTAGCATTTAAAATTAAAACCTTACTAAATACCACAAGGCATTTTGCCCATCAGACTTTTGTGTATAGAGGCATGCATGTATGACCAAAACATGCCAACTGGAAGCATATTACTATGTTTAAATATACAGACCACATTAAGCCTTTCTTTGAGATGAAAAGAACATCTTTTATGCTAGAGATCTTTCCTGCAATTTGATCTGAACAAAATTTAGCAATGGATTGCTGACTAGCCAAACATTCTGGCTGTAGACAAGTACACCACTATACATTTTGTGAAGAAAGACCTAGAAATTTACGTAAAACTCGCCACAAAACCAACCTTAAGAAATCTGTGGCTGAACATGACCTACATCATCTGGATGCCATTCATAATGCCAACCACTCCGAGAATGTAGTGGGTGCTTTTATGTGCCACCGGCATGAGGGCCAGTCAGGCGGTTCTGGCAAACAACCACGCTCGAAAGGTGTTTTTTACGTGCTACCTGCATGGGAGCCAGTTCGGCAGCACTGGCAATGACCACGCTCGAATGTTGTTTTTCACATGCCACTGGCACATGTGCCGGTAAGGCAATGCTGGCAACGATGACACTCGAATGGTGCTTTTCACATGTCACCGGCATGAGACCCAATCCGTGACCTTGGCAACGATCACGCTCAGATGTGCTTTTAACATTCCACTGGCTCGAGTGTCAATCAGGCATAACTGTCATCAGCCACATTGGCGATTTTGATTTGTTTACACTTGCCTCAATAGGTCTTCACAAGCAAAGTTCATTGTCCAATGAATGAGGGGTACTCATAAGTGGGCCGGTTACACCCCACGTTTGGATATGCTTTTAACGTTCCACTGGCACGAGTACCAATCAGGCAGTACTGTCATTGGCCACATCAGTGATTTTAATTTTGATTTCACTTGCCTCAATAGGTCTTCACAAGCAAAGTTTATTGTCCAATGAATGAGCAGTATCCATAAGTGGGTTGGTTACACCCACTGGCATAGGCCGTGGGCTATGGTCTCACTTGGTTTGTCGGGTCTTCTCAAGCACAGCATATTTCCAAAGGTCTCAGTCACTTGTCATTGCCTCGGTAATGCCCAATGTTCAAAGGTCATGCTTCACCACCTCATCCCAGGTTTTCCTGTGTCTATCTCTTCCGCAGGCTCCCTCAATTGCTAGGGTGTGACACTTTTTCACACAGCTGCCCTCATTCATTCGCAAAACATGACCATACCAGCGCAGTTGTCTCTCTTGCACACCACATCTGATGCTTCTTAAATCCAACTTTTCTCTCAGAGCGTGTACACTCTGTCGTGTATGCACACTGACATTACACATCCAGCAGAGCATACTGGCTTCATTCCTTGCAAGTGTACACATGTCCTCAGCAGTCATCGCCCATATTTCACTGCCATGTAGCATGGCAGTTCGTACACATGAGTCATAGTCTACCTTTTACTCTGAGTGAGAGGCCCTAAGGGACATATGTGTGACAGATATCATTCAGTCCATGGTATCTTATTTTTCTCTTTTCAGATGAAGCCATAGTATTGTGGATGACAGAGCATCGCATGTTTGCCTATGACAGTTACACAAGGGATAACAAATCAGTTGCAGCAATTCAGCCTGAGTTTTGGCACCACTTCAACATTCACCAAAATCAGGCTGTTCCCATCCGTGATACAATCTTATGTTGGGTGAATGCACTTCATACATGAGGTACACTAATGAACAGGAAACTGGTGAGGGCACCACGAATGGTATGGACCCCAGAAAATTTGGAATGCTTCAAAAATGCTTTGATACGGAGTCCAAATTGCTCTGCTCGGAGGCAGTCCACTGAACTTGGCATTAGTAATTAATTGGTAAGGTGTATTTTGCAGGAAGACCTATCGTTATTGCGCTCTTCAAAATCCGAGAGGACTGCACAGCCCAAAAGTGATGGTCTGGTGTGCTGTTGGAAAAGCTGCCATCACTGGTCCTTACTTTTTTGAAGAGAATAATGGAAATGCTGTTCCTGTGAACTCCGAATGTTACATCGAGATGATAAACAACTTCTTTGTGCCTAAATTACAATGAAAACATATGCTTATTCAATGTGTGTGATTTCAGCAGGATGGGGCAATAGCCTACATAGCCAGAGCATCAATGGCTGTTCTTCACCCTCTCTTTGGTGAATGCCTCATTTCCTTGGCCCCCTTGATTCTGTGTAATTATTTCTTGTGGGGAAACCTCAAGGCACATGTGTATGTACATAAGTCCTGTTATTCCACGCCTATTAGAGTAACTTCCCTTTATTCAACGTTTTTTATTTTTTATAGTGTTCTTGTCTTAACTGAAAATAAATGCGTAGAAGCTCCAGTATTTGAAACTCTGAGTATTATTATGACAACTTACTGATTGTCCTATATTATATATATATATATATATAGATAGATAGATAAATTCCTTTATTTACATACTATCAAGGTCTCATTCACTCTTTTGTTGTCATATTACTATTATTATTAATATATATAAGTATTGTTTATTTCCCATGTGGGTGTGTGTGTGTGTATATATATATATATATATGTATAAATATATGTACTGCGTAACAATTATCACTTCCAGAAAATGTTTCACTGCAGATATTACAACGGTATGGTCTTTCTTTCTCTTCAGTAAATAGATTTGTATCAAAATAAACTACTACTTTGTGACAATGCTTTATAATAGAAATCTCAGTGCTATGATGGTCTTTCTCCTGTATGAATACGTATGTGGGAAGATAAACGACCCCTAGTCGAAAATGTTTCATCACAGATATCACAGTGGTATGCTTTCTCTTTTGTATGAATACATTTGTGTCGAGTTAAATTATGATCCGTAGAAAACATTTTACCACAAATATCACAATGGAACTGTCTTTCTCCTGTATGAATATGCTTGTGTTGGGATAAACATCCACTTTGAGTGAATGTTTTATCACAGATATCACAACGGTAGGGTCTTTCTCCAGTGTGAGTACGTTTGTGGGCAGACAAATAATCATTTGAAGAAAATTTTTTCTTGCAAATATGACACTGGTATGGTTTCTCTCCTGTATGAATGCGTTGATGTCGAGATAAATTGCCACCTTGAGAGAATGTTGTATCACAGATGTCACAGTGGTATATTCGTCCTCCTGAGTGAATATGCTTATGAGAAGACAAATCAGTACTTTTAGAAAATATTTTATCACAGATATGACAGCGGTATTGCCTTTCACCCAAATGAATATGTTTGTGGGAAGATAATTCACTAATTCTAGAAAATTTTTTACCACAAATATCACAGTTGTATGGCCTTTCTCCAGTGTGGATGCGTTTGTGGTTAATCAAATGACCACTTCTAGAAAATCTTTGACCACAGATATCACAATGGTATGGTCTCTCTCTTGAATGAATATATTTATGAGAAGACAACTGACCACTTCTACAAAATGTTTTACCACAGATATCACAACAGTATGGCCTTTCTGCTGTTTGAATACATGTGTGAGATGACAAATTGTCCTTTGTTGAAAACTTTTCATCACAGATATAACATTGGTATAATTTTTCTCCAGTGTGGATATCTTTGTGGCTAGTTAACAAAGTACTGCTTGTAAATGTTTTTCCACAAACTTCACAGTTATACAGTTTTGCGACTGAGAGAATTGACTGATGCCGAATTAAATCCTTTCTTTTGAATAATTCTCCACATAAATCATGTGAATATGATTTCTCTTCTGTATTTCCCTCTGTATGTGTAGGGGAATCAATAGTCTCAGCATTTTCTTCCATA
>NW_026371182.1:3539-5116 GCF_001194135.2 Octopus bimaculoides | reverse complement strand
TATCATCCTTGTGTCTGGACATTCTTCTAACTTCATTATAGACTCTTTTCCATGTTCTGAAATTCTTGCACATGCATACATCCATGTTTGTATACACATACACTTTGTTTACATGACAGCCTGTCTATTATTGTGTTTATATGTCGCACTCACACACACAGACATACATATTGACATATAGATAAAAATCTTCTCTTAAACCTTCTACCGGTTGTGTCTCGCTTTTCCTTCTGGCACTTTACTCATTTATCCTCTTTTCATATTTTTATTTGTATCGACCATGCGATGTACTAAAGGAGCCATTCCTCGTCACCTTCTCCTGATCACACTGTCCTTACATATGCAAGGACAATATGAACCACTGCAGGAATACACATTACCTAGCGCATGAAATATGTGTGTATATATATATATGCGTATATATATATGTATAAGTATGTAACGACCGTGCGACAGGAGAAGGTGACAAGGAATGGCTCCTTTAGTACATTGCATGGTCGATACAAATAAAAATACAAAAAGAGGATAAATGAGTATAAGTGCCAGAAGGAAAAGAGAGACACAACCGATAGAAGGTTTAAGAGAAGATTTTATTGATATGTCAGCATGTGTTTCTGTGTGTGCGACATATAGACATAATAATAGACAAGCCGTCATGTATACAAAGTGTGTGTACATACATGGATGTATGTGTGTGTGATAAGTACAGAGCATAAAAAGAGTTAAAAATGACGTTAGAAGAATGTTCAGACACTAGGATAATAAATACCAGTTCGTAGTCAAGACAGAAATAGGTGTGTTACTGCAATGGAAACACTTTATTACCCAGGAGAGACAGAATGGAAGACAGCAGGATAGAGATGGTGATAAAATGCCAGGCTTACTCACAAGGAGCAGAGATCAGAATATAAATGGGATGGTTGAGTAAAGGAAGAGAGAAATATAGATGGTGCCAAGTGTCAGGGCATATCCTTGAGGTTCAAACACCATAATATAAGTAGCAGGATATTGTGAAGTAAGTGTGAAGTGGAGAGTAAGTGCAGCTACTGGATAGCTATTATACAGAGGAACAGGGCTGTGAGGACAGGACTGGGGAGTGAGAGGCAGGCATAGTGTATGAAGGAGGAAATCCTTCATACATTATGCCTACCTATCACCATTACTAATTTGGTCACCTTGATAACAGAAACTATCTACAACTTCAAGAGTGCCTCCTGGACATTTGAGAGAATCTAAGTCCTGTGTGCTCTTAGTGCTTATTGTTCTTGCATATCTGCCACATACAAAGGCAAATTTATTTGTTAATATGTCTGTGATTCCACTGCACCTCTTATGTGTCCATAGTTTACACTGGGTGCAGCATATAGAAATTCTTCCAACCCCTTTCATAGTTATTTAACAGGGCCATTTACCTGACGGAAAGAGAGTTTTAGCTTCTTTCTTACTAACAACAACCTTGATCTTAGCTAGGTTAACTTTAAGGCCTTTAAATTCCAGGTTTTGTTTCCACACCTGTTTCTTCTCCAATTCTGCTAAATATTTTGCAATATGAGCAAGGTCATCAGCATATAGCAGTT
>NW_026371182.1:1960-2674 GCF_001194135.2 Octopus bimaculoides | reverse complement strand
CGGCAGTGACTCCTGATGGCTCAGGGGTTTTCTCTGTCTTCATGTCTTTAATTGCCTTATTTATTATGCTTCCATCAACTCTGATGACTGGTCCCTCAATTGGTTCAATATTTAGTAGGCTCTCTTTCTCCCATTCATATTCCACATTTAATAACATTTCATAGTGACACTTCTATGCATCTTTCTTCTCTGAGTCACTAAGTGCAAGCATACCATTATCCATTTGCACACATTTCTCACCCACCACATCCCTATTCTCTCTGATACACTGCTTTGCAATCCTGAACACTTCATGCTGTAGAACATTTGCTAATTTCTTACTTTCAGCTACTCCTTTTGCTATGCATACCTGACACCTTGCTGCCTTTTTGGCTACCTGGCATAATTCTCTACTTCCACTGTTTTTCCAGTCTTTCCAGGCCTGTCTTTTTGTTTTTATAGCACTGTCGACCTCCTTGCTCCACTACCATGTCACCCTTGGTCTAGCTGGGACACTGCTCCAACCACAGATTTCATCTGTAGCCCTCAGTAGATTGTCCAAGAACTTCCAGTTGTCCTCTAAGCTATATGCCCCAACTCTTCCTCTCTTTTTTCAGAAGCTTCCATTAGTAAATCTCTAAACTTTTGTCAGTTTGCTGGGTCTTTGAGCTTCCATAGTCTTCTTTTCCAGATTGGTTTATTTTATGGAGTCTTTCTAGCTCTAATTCTGAAGTC
>NW_026371182.1:0-936 GCF_001194135.2 Octopus bimaculoides | reverse complement strand
TTATTATTATCATTAAAATATCAATACTAAATTGATATACATTTTAAATGTTAAATTTATCACAAGCATTTTGCAATGGGAAAAGAGATCTGGCTGAAATTGAAATGAAATGAAATGAAATAAAATTACATGTGACCTTGGCCACTAGATATTGAAAGAAATGGGGTAATTCTAGATTCATTGACTATATATATATAGCTTTTCCTGCTCCTTCTTTTCCTTTGCATCAAATCTTCTCTTTATAAATACCATTCTGTTATCTCTCTTCTCACCTTTGTTTGCCATTTTATTTCTTTTGTGCATCAACATCTAGATTTTCATCATCTTAATGTATATTATTTCATCTACTTGAATTGGATGATTTTCTTAGAAACTTTTTACCTTCTGAACATTTTAGCAATTTCTCTGGATTTTTTACCAATATCTTTTTTTTTTCAACACCGAATTTAAATATTTCTACCACATTTTAAAATTTTAGTTTAAACTGTCTCTCATTGTTCCACATCTGCTTTCCTTAGAATGCATTCTCCAACCTCTATATCCTTTTGGTGAAAACTTGCTCACACATCAATAATACCTTCCACCTTGTACTTATCATCCCATCTGTTTCATCAATTTTTCCGTATGTTCATACACACTCTCATTTCTTCACATACATGCTTTTACACAACCTACCTAAAAATTACACACATATTCCAACACCCTTCACCTTTAATAACCAACACTGTTATAATTCTACACTTGCACATATCTATACACATAAACATCACATTAACACACACACACACACACACACACACATGGGGAGGACAGTTAGGGGACAGAGAGAATATAGATTTATGTACCAAGCTCCATTGTCTACTTTGACATGTTTTCTATGGCTGGATGCCCTTCCTAATGCCAAGCACTTTACAGAGTGTACTCTCAACTGAGTAG
>NW_026371181.1:0-206 GCF_001194135.2 Octopus bimaculoides | reverse complement strand
AATTCTTCAATATTCTTGTAGGTAATCCATCATGTTAGCACAAGTATGTGCTGCTATGAATCTAGTATCTATTTATCTATATCGATACATATGTGCATGTGCGTGTGCACACATACATACATACATACATACACACACACACATACAGATGACAGACAGACAGACGGATAGATAGGTACGTACGTACATACATACATACAAATATA
>NW_026371180.1:0-254 GCF_001194135.2 Octopus bimaculoides | reverse complement strand
ATATATATATAGATATATATATATATATAGCGAGATTTCATAGTTATTTAATACATTCATAATATCAACAAAACGAATATTGGTGGAACCGTTCCACAGAAAGTTCAAAATTTCAGAAAATTCGAGATAAACAAAATATATATGTATCATTATTAGAGGTCAGGTGTCCTTCTGATGTGAAAATCATAGAAAAGGATGATAATCTTCAGCTTCTATATCTAGTTTATAAATTCTAATTGGTTTTGTCAGTAAAT
>NW_026371179.1:0-442 GCF_001194135.2 Octopus bimaculoides | reverse complement strand
TTGCTTACAAAAATAGAGATTAATGTATATTTTTTTCTATGTTCATAACTTTTAGTTTACAATATTGAAAAAATATGCCACCAAAGAAAAGAGGTAATCCCTCCAGAAACACGTATAAAGCGAGCACGATTAGAGAAAACAAAGGCGAGTGTCTCGACAGAGAAAGGAGACGAGACTTTCTCAAGGTCAGCAGATGCTTGCCGTAGCATGTCAGTCTCAAGAGATAAGATTTGCCCAATATCAGCTAAGGCATGCTGTAATACTTAATGCTGAATCATTAGAACAACGTTTAATACCCCAGATTAGACAGAGGTCCAATACAATAGCTCTCAGAAATAGATCACATGCGAATTCGCTCTTTGCAACACCAGGAGCTGCTTTTAGATATGATTCATCCTATTTCTATAAAAATGATAATTCTGTACAAAATGGTGTGCTACAC
>NW_026371178.1:0-253 GCF_001194135.2 Octopus bimaculoides | reverse complement strand
CGATGCAAACTTTCTGAGAGACCAATAATTTCCTATGCGTGAATACATTTTGAGTGGATAAGATGATGCGCTATTCTTCATTCAGTTTTCAGCGCAATGAGCTACAGAAGCAGTGACAAAGTGGAGGTTCACAAGACCAAAAAGCAATTTTACATCGTGTTTTTGTGTATTTTTTGTTTACGTGTATAGATACATAATACATGTATATATGTATTTATGTCTCGTGGCTCACCTGTGCAAACTATTGTAAATT
>NW_026371177.1:0-226 GCF_001194135.2 Octopus bimaculoides | reverse complement strand
TCTACCTTTCACTCTGAGCGAGAGGCCCTTTGTCACCAGTAGGGGTAGAAACTGTCTGAACTTTGCCCAGGCAATTCTTATTCTAGTGGTAACACTCTGAGCATTCACCCCCATTACAGACTTGGTCACCTAGGTAGTGGAAGCTATAAGCTACTTCTAGTTTCTCCCACTGGTGGGTGATGGAATCTGTTTTCTGAGCATCTGTGGTGTTTATTGCCCCTGTGCA
>NW_026371176.1:0-675 GCF_001194135.2 Octopus bimaculoides | reverse complement strand
AAATGGTCAAGTGACCTAAAAGTGGCTCGTTGTGGATTATAGCAGTGATTAGGACTGTTTTTATTGAATTCTTGAGTATCTCTTTTGAATGTATCATTTTTAATATTTGCGTGTGTGTTATTCTAAGGTCGTGGTGAATATGTCATTTATTGTAGATGCGTTCAAAAGGGGTTTGTATTTTGTGATAAAGAGAATCTCTTTACTAATTCGTTGGCTACAGGTTGTATTGTCCCTGAATTGGTAGAGGGGAAAATTCTGAAGCTTGGATTTTTGTTGGCTGAATGGTATTTTTCTGTTTTTCGGAATTTTGATCTGGGATCTGTGCCGAGCCATCCTTTTACGTAGACTGTTTTTTATTTGGCCTATGTATTGCTCTTCACACCCAGAGCAGGTTAGTGTGTATATCAGATTCTCCGAAGCACATGTGAAGCTACTTTTCACTGTGACACGTTGTCCCTGTTTGAAGGAGAACTCTGATCCCTCAATTAAATTGACGCATATCCCATAGATATATAATGCTATATATCTATATCTATATCTATAGACATATATATCATATATATATAGATATATATATGTGTGTGTATATAGATGTGTATATATATATAATATCGGTACCCACACGAGTAATCTCCAGGAGTGCCTTCGGATTTAACTATCCCCTGGTTGCTTAGA
>NW_026371175.1:0-279 GCF_001194135.2 Octopus bimaculoides | reverse complement strand
ACTAGGGTGTTAGGGTTAGGGTTTTAGGGTCAGAGTTAGGGGTTAGGGTTTAGGGTTACGGTTAGGGTTAGGATTAGTGTTAGGGTTACAGTTTTAGGGTTAGGGTCTAGGGTTAGGGTTACAGTTAGGGTTAGGATTAGTGTTACGGTTATGGTTTTAGGGTCAGGATTAGGGTTTTAGTGTTAGGGTTAGGGTTTAGGGTTAATGTTAGGCTTAGTGTTAGGATTATGGTTGGGTAATCGTGCGGGTGATAATCTGAAAAATTACAGATATGTGAAA
>NW_026371174.1:0-200 GCF_001194135.2 Octopus bimaculoides | reverse complement strand
CTCATCCACCTTATTCTCCCGAACTTGTTCCTTTAGACTACCATTTGTTTCGTAGTATACAGAATCATTTGGGGGACATTATTTTCGGAAGTCAGGAAGAGGTCGAAACTGACATTTCAGCGTTCTTCGCTTTGAAACCAAAATAGTTAAACATTGATGGGATTAAAAAGCTTGTAAATAGATGGAAGAAAGTCATAGAT
>NW_026371173.1:0-383 GCF_001194135.2 Octopus bimaculoides | reverse complement strand
AGCAGCAGCAGCAGCAGCAATAGACGAAATCTCAACGACAGCATTTGACACGATAACATATACAATGAGCTGCCAAAATAATATTTGATATTTTTGTTAGACAGCGTTGGGAAATCATTCTCTCATTTCCTCATCTTCGCCACCTTTCGCTCTCTTTCTTGCCCTTGTTCTTGTTCTCCTTTTTTGTCTTCCTTTTTGCTCTTCTTCCTCTCATTCTTGCTTCTTCCTCTTCTTCTCCTTTTCATTCTTATCTTCCTTCCTTTCATCCTTGGCTCATTCCTACTCCTCTTATTCTCATTCTTCCTCACTTTCTTCCTTGCTTTCTATTCTTCTTCATCTCTTTCCTCTCTTTCTCCCCCCCCCCTTGCTTCCGCTCATTTTTG